>NC_133769.1:95817463-95835061 GCF_003597395.2 Chelonoidis abingdonii
CACAGCACCTTCGTATTATTCCCAGAGGGAGCAAGAAACATGTTGCATCAGGTCTGGCCAGGTTTGACTTTACTGTCCTGGGATTATGCAACCAGAGAGACCATCAGCCTTCCTCCTTGTAAAATTCAAGGCAATCACACCTGTTGGTTTTCCACCACTGGAAATTTTCATGCACACACCACGGATTCAATGGGAACTTGGGTTGGGGCGCTTAAAATTGATTGAGATAGTTGTTAGCCCGGAAGTTCCAGTGCAGTCACGAGAGGTTTTAGGTGTCCCCTCAAGGCGATAGTCCAAGTGTTGGTCAGGGCTTGAACCCTCATAGAGAGAGACTTGCCAGATTGACGAACTGTGAGTTGAGCGCCGGAGGGAACATCTGGGAAAGGGGGCCCTTTGTGTTTCACACCTTGCGGAAGCAGCGGGCATGGTTCACAGTTCCAATAAGACAGGATACTGGGCGATACAGCACCAATTGGTCTGACGCCGTTAATGGCCTATTTCGTATGCTAAATGAAATTATATGCCACTCGAGATTCCCCATGGTGGACAGGTGGAGTAATTTCTGATCCTGATTCTGGTAAGACGTTTTGTAATGAAATAAATTACAGTAAAGATTCCTCATTATCCATGGAGTGGAATGCCCAATACACTAACAACAGCACTAAGTTGCTTAGAATCATGAGACTCAAATAATGGTACAGTTCTGATGGGTTACCATCAATGTTTATCTGCATATGTAGAGGATATGGATAGTCTCCATCTGCTGTGCGCTCAGGGACTCTTTACAAAGAATGTCACATTTTTGAACTCTTCGAAGCTTTCTGCAAACTTTCTGAATTTCCTCTTGCCTGTTAAAGGCGGGGGGGGGGGGGAAGGGCGCGGTTTCAAGGAATGCCATATGGGAAGAACCTGTTTGCTTCCATATGTGGCATCTCCTTGGACCGGCGCCCGCCGCCCCCCCCCCCCGCCCTTTACCAGGCAGGAGGAGAATTCAGAAAGTTTGCAGAAAGCTTCGAAGAGCCCAAAAATGTGACATTCTTTGTAAAGAATCCCTGAGCAGAAAACCAGGCAGATGGAGACTATCCAAATCCTCTTGACATATAGGCAGATAAACATGATTGGTAACCCATCACAACGTACCAATTATGAGTCTCAATGGTCTAACAATACTTAGTTGCGTGTTGCGTAGGTTGTATTGGCATCAATCGTGGAAATAACATGAGGAATCTACCTGTAATTTATTCCTTACAAAACATCCTGACAGAACAGGATCGAGATTACCTCACGCGTGTCCGCCACTGGGGCGATCTCGAGTGGCAATATATTCTGATTCCTGCATAAGAATGGCCGATAGCGGGCGCAGACCAATTGTGCATGTAGCCCAGTATCCTGTCTTATTTGACAGTGACCAGCCATATCGCATTGGCGGCTCATAGTCATCCTGCTATCAACCAATACCCCAAGGTCCTTCTCCTCCTCTGTCGCTTCCAACTGATGCGTCCCCAATGTATATCTAAAATTCTTATTATTAATCCCTAAGTGCATGACCTTTAAGGTCAGAAGGGACCATTATGATCATCTAGCCTGACCTTCTGCACAACACAGGCCACAGACTCTCACCCACCCACTCCTGTATCAAACCTATGTCTGAGCTACTGAAGTCCTCAAATCATGGTTTAAAACGTCAAGATGCAGAGAATCTGGATCTCTCCTTAGGAGAAACTAAATCAAGCAACAGGGCTGCTACCACTTCCTTTGAGGAGTCTTAGATGTTTGAGCCCAGGCTCTGACACCCAACCCCTTCTCCAGGCTTCAGAGCCTGAGCCTGGCATAAGGGCATCTCACTACCACCTGCTTTTAGCGTGAGGGAGCCTTATCTGGCCTTATCTCCAACTCCACTGGTCCCAGGCAACACAAGCACTCCCCTCTAGGTCTGTGCAAGCTCTGCTATTTCTCTGCAGGCTAGTGATAGGCCCATGTACACTGAGCCCTCTGAGCATCTCCCTGCAGTGTCCAGCCCCTGTTCCACTGGACTTTCACAATGTTCACAGCTTTGCTGCTCCCAAACAAGCAGTGCACATCCTCTTGCCGCTTTCACCTCAGATCATTGATCCGTTGAACACGCGGCACTCAGACACATTTGTAGTGAAAACAAGTAAACGTTTCTTTAACAAAGTACAGTGATTTGAGAAGTAGCAAGTCGAAGTATTGGAAGTAAATGGCTTACATATAAAATAAAATCATAACATGCTTTCTAGACCCTACACTTATTTAACTAGTTACTTTTCTGTCTTGTAGAGCAAAGTTCCCCCAAAACCCTTCCAGTATCTTACAGCCAGGCTTGGTTGTGATCTTCCATGAGACAAGCCATGCTGCCAGCTTGTCTTCTCAGTGGAAAGATGCACAGGGTGTGTCTCTTTGCCCTCAGTTATATCCCTAGTCCACCGTCCTTACTTGTAAATCGGATGCCGCTCAGCACCCATGGGTGGTTTTTTTTTTCCTGTGTGCTCCTTTCTTGTCGATTTCACTATCTCTTGATTAGTGTTTGGCTCAGTCTGAGGCTAGGGCTCCACTGGGGCACAGCCACTACACAATACACACCTGACCAGGTGGAGAGAGAGAAGTGTGAGGGCAGAGGGAAGAGACGAGCATATTTTTCACCTTCTGGTGACCAGTCTTAACTCTCAGACCTTGAACATAATTTTTCAGTACAGATATGTAACTTTTTAAATATCATCCAGACATGCATCCTGCAAAGAACATGCCAACCAGACCATTACTGGCTGTGGGCAGAGACCTCATGTTTCACTTTTTAGTGAATACTATACATCTATCTTATCTGGGGGATTCCTGTCAAACTCTGTGCACCGTTGTGCCCTCTGCCAGTTGGCATCAGGAGGTGCCCGGCTCACACCCTACTATTGCATTATCAGAAGTTTTGCCTTCTATAGCATAAAAAATAACATCCCCTAGATGGTAGCAAGTATATTTTTAAAGAAGGTGCAAGGAGCTCTGATCTCGACACACAAGATCCTCAGACAGTGGTGGGTGCAGGAAGTGGATTTCAGCTTCTGGCCAGGGGCTAGCAGATAATTTTTTTCTCTCAGTGAGTAAATCATTTGCCTTCAAGATTTAGTGAAAGCAGGATTTGTCTTTGTAACTTTGTGGGTAGGGCCTCAGATCTAGTTAAACCCATTTTAAGCAACGTCTCAAGGGCTCAGCAAAAGCTGGTTATTAACCAAGTGAGGTGAAACGGTGAAGTTAGGGTGACCAGATAGCAAGTGTGAAAAATCCAGCCGGGGAGGGGGGACGGTAATAGGCGCCTATATAAGAAAAAGTTCCCAATATCAGGACTGTCCCTATAAAATGGAGACATCTAGTCAGTCTAGGTAAGGATTGCTACTTCTGAATAGTATCAGAGGGGTAGCCATGTTAGTCTGTATCCACAAAAACAATGAGGAATCTGGTGGCACCTTAAAGACTAACAGATTTATTTGGGCATACGCTTTCATGGGTAAAAAACCCACTTCAGATGCATGGAGTGAAAATTACAGATACAGGCATAAATATATATTTATTAATGCTGGTATTTGTAATTTTCACTCCATGCATCTGAAGAAGTGGGTGTTTTACCCATGAAAGCTTATGCCCAAATAAATCTGTTAGTCTTTAAGGTGCCACCGGACTCCTTGTTGTTTTTGTACTTCTGAATACAAGAGGCAATTAAAGCCCTAGGAGAGACTCATCCTTGCCTATGGACTCAACCTTACAGCTCACACAGGTTCCAGGGGCTCCTTTCTTCCTTATGTTACATACCAGAGATGCTGGAAATGGAGCTATGCCCTTTCATTACTACTCCCCTGCAAGTCTGTATTATCTAGGCAGAGGAGGGACTATAGAGAAATTCTGGCCAGGCAGCTCCAAGCTGTGATGTTGGCAAGAGAGGGGCGGGTGTCTGAGAAATTAACAGAGAGAGAAGGGGAATGAGTGGAGGAAACTAGGGAGACAGAAATAGCAAAGAGTGAGAAAACAGGAGCAGGGAAAAGAGGCAGGGGTGAGAGTTAAAAATACAGAGGGGGGAAGGGGAGAACGATCATGGAGCTGCTCCTGTGGCTCTGGTCCCAGCTTCGATCCTGTGGGAACAACCTCCCAGCACTGGGCATAGCCCTCACAGTCTTCGCTCTGCTATTTGATTTTCTGAAGCGCAGGAAGAGCTGGAGTCGCTACCCACCAGGTCCAACCTCTCTGCCTTTCATTGGGACCATGTTGCAGATCGATTTCCACAACCCGCACCTCTCCTTTACCCAGGTCAGTGACAGAGGGGCTGGAGAGCACAGCTAGGATGACCAGATAGCAAGTGTGAAAAATCAGGATGGGGGTGGGGGGTAATTGGTGTCTTGTTAAGACAAAACTCTGGATATCAGGACTGTCCCTGTAAATCGGGACATCTGGTCACCCTGAGCACAGCGTGTTGGGGAACAGAGCTGGTGTGGGCTGGTGGTTTGTTAATCCAGCTGGTGTGGGCTAGAGGGGTTATTTTACATGCAGGGGATTTTCCAGCACAGTAACAGTCAGTCCCCCTACGGGAGGAGCGGTTGTAACGCTCTGTGATTATTTGCTGTGGCTTTGCTCCGGCTCTAGGGTCCAGAGGGCAACATTTCACTCTCAAGTCCAGTAGAATTCTCTGCAAATGTGATAGCAGTGGAGGAGAGTGATCCCCACTGCACACGTCATATCCACAGGGGAACACCCAGACACACTGACTCAGCAGAAGTGAACAAACCTGTAATCTCCAGTTATACAACTGTAGAATGTGCTTGCTGGCTGTGTCTGCGCTAACAAGAGCACACACCACCTCTGCAGGATTAGTTGTTGCAAGTGCGTGCTTTGTCCTGTCTCCAAGGAAACTACTGATGTAGCTTGAGGCAACTAAATCATATTATGTTTTGTGATTGTAGTTGCCAAACTCCAGAGGCCCCATTTCAAGGCTGGCACCTTTCAACACTCCAGTCAAGGGAAACTGAGTCTGGTTCATGTTTTCACCATGTGGCAGGAAGAGTTTTTGAGTTTCCAGATCAAATCAGATGATGACAATGCTACCAACAACACTTTTGACCTGTAGCTGTTTTAACTCCACATTTGTAGTAACAACATATTATTCCCTTTTCTGTCCCATTTCCATTTCACACAATTTCATTTTCCTTTCTAGTATTTCTCACAGAACGAAAACGAAAACTGCTCCTTTTACTTACAGAATCATAGAAATCAAAGAGAGAAATGGCCTATTTTTATCCACCCCTCTAATTTCTGGTGGTATGCCCTGGAGGGCTTTATCTAGTTTTAATGACCAGCAATGAGGTTTTTATCACATGCCCTAGGAAACTATTCCCCAGTCTGATAGACCTCTCGCTGAGGGTTTTTCTTGATGTCCAGAGTAAATTCTCCATTATTTAGTCTCAATCCATTACTCCTTCATCCAAACCTAAACAATTTCCCTCCATCCTTTGCATTTTTACCTTTCAAATACTTGCAGTCAGAATCATAGTCCCCTTCCTTAGATATTTGACCAGTCTATATATTTAGATCATTTTATTTTCCCTCATGAATCAGCCCATCCAACTCCCTAATCTCTTTTGTGGCTTTTCTCTGAATTCTCTTTTTAATCAGTATCTTTCTGGTAATGAGGTGAATGCCCGGAAAGCTAGGCACTGTTACAGACACGTTCCCCAGTGCCTTATAGAAAAAGACTCTCATCTGCTTGTTACAAAGTGCCTCTTTGTGTGTCATCAGCATTGTTGGCTGATGCCCACGTGGCTTTGAGGAAAGTTACTGTAGAAAAGCTGGAACACGATGCATTGGTTTCTTGTGTTTTTCACATACACATAAAACAACTACTTGTGGTTTTTCTCTTCCTAAATTCTTGGCCCAGAAGGGCATTTTCTCCCATGTGTGCGTACAATCCTCAAGAAATCCCACAAATAGCTGAAAATAGATTAAATTTTGGACCTAAACTATTTGATGATTGCTTTGAATTGTTCTGCTTTGTGCTCTGCAATGCCTGTCTGTCACCAGGGTACAGTGGCCCTGGTGCTCGCTTACATCAGGCACACTCTGTGCTGGTGGAGTGGTGCAAAGTAGCCTCAAAGCCAATGTAGCCAGCCACAGCGTGTTCAGCCAGGACAGAGGGATAATCCAACAGCAATTCCTACATGATGCTTTCCTGTAGCCAAGGGGCATGGGCCAGGGTTCCCCTGTACCCTGCAGAATCCCAGCTGCTGTAACTGCCTCTCATGGCCATTGAAAACTGCCACAATTTAGAAAGGCCTTCAGGCTAATCTAAATTACTGCAAGGGAGTGGGATGGGACTGGCGCACATGATCAGGAGAGTCCAGAGGTATCTTAAAGAACTTTGCGCTACCCTCTCCAGCGTTGCACCAGACAACTGTTAGCTGCAGGAAAGGATCAAGGTTAGTAATTACAAAACTCAGTTTTGCAGCCAAGAATGTCATTCTCAATGAAGTTTACTTGGTTTGCTTTGGTCTAAGACCTGAAAGTTGTTGGGCACTGTCTGAAAACCTGCAATTCCATAGGTGCCCCCTCCTCAAGTTTCCCTGAGTGTGGAAAAAGGGCAGGACTTTTATGCTTCCCCTTTCCAGGCATGTCTGGTCTACACACAGTTTTTGTATCGATTTTAATGATTTCAATCAGGGATGTGATTTTTTTTTTCCCTACCAAAATAGTTGAATCACAGCTGCATTCTGGCACTAATCAACACAAAAACCTTTCCCGTTATCTGAGTGTTATTGCCATCTGCCGTAATGCTCAGAACAGCTTTGGCTAGGATGCCTTCATAGTCACATGTCATAGCTGCAATAAGCCATCTTCTGGCTAATGTTTTTGGGGTAATGAACCACCCACGTAGGTTAAGAGATGGGCAAAGAAACGATCATGCTGTTGGGAGGGGCTCAAGAGTGTGAGTGCCTGTCTCAGGGCAGACTGCTAAGCAGGGCAGATACCCCAAACTGTGGTGTGTTACGTAAGCAGATTGCACCGAGCCAGTATCTAATGTGAACTCCTGGACAGGAGTGCTGGAACCTCGATAGAAGTGTATGGGATGGCATGAGGCTCTGCCCCCTCTGTGGCCCTACCTCTCCTCTCCTCTCATCCCCTGAGGCCCTGCCCTCTTTGTGCCTCCACCCCCTGCTCCTTCTCTTTTCCCTGAGGCCCTGCCTCCATGCCAGGCTGGAAGCCCAAGCCTGGCTGTGGTAAGAGCCACCCAGGAAGCCCGGGCCACTGTGGGGAGCGCCCCCCTGACCCTTCCCCCCCCCCCATTCCAGCACCCCTGCTCCTGTATCACTGTAACAGGCTTACCATGGAGTCTCAGACAGTCCCCTTAGAATCTCCAGTCTATCTTGCCACCCAGATGAACTGGACTTACTGATAAATGGTCACCAAAAAAATCACACCACATTCAGGTTATTCCTGTCACTTACCCCAGATCAGTTGATACCCTAGATCTTACAGCAAAGACAACACCTGTAGCCAATCCTGTAATAAATGATCTGAAGGTTTGTTAACTAGGAAAAAGAAATGACAGAGTTATTTTCAGGTTCAAGCAAGCAAACATATACTTGCAAATAAGTTATCATCTAAATCTAAGAGTGACTGAGTTGCAGTGACATGTTTATTCAAAGTGTCTTTCAGGGCGGACCCAGCAGGCAGCCCTGGGGATCTCTAGCAGTGTCGCAGTTCAGATAGCCAAACAGATGGAAAATTTTCCTGTGACTTTGTTTTATTTCCTTCATTCAGCTTCCAAGTCCACAGAACAAGCCTCCTTGCACATGGCATTTCCAAGGTGGGATAGGGCCGGGCCGTTAGCCAGTCCTTTGTATTGCAATGTTCCTTGACCCAGCTGATTTTGACAGTCCTCCTCGATGTGGGGAGGGAGGATTCCTGTGCCTGGATTCACAAGTCCAGAGCAGCCATTTGCTAAGTTATAAAGCAAAACTTAAATATTTTCTTATGGTGCGGAACACAGGCACCGCAAGTGAGATTAACGCCTGCAGCAACTCTCAAGCATTTCACAGAGTCTAAACACTACATACATTCTTGTAAGACTAATACCTATTTTGAGCAAACTAACATACAGGTAAACTGGTCTGGTCTCCAGCGATGAGTTTGTTAGTTCTTAGCTAATGTCTGCAACTTGGGCAAGAACTGGCACCTCATTTGCCAGCATCACAGGAAACGCCCCCCCCCAATCCCTTATGTCAATAATTTTATTTTTTGTGTATCTGTAGCCAGCACTACTAGACCCTCTGTCAGATTTCATAAAATAAGCAAGGTTGGGCCTAGTCAGTACTTGAATGGGATATTTCCTATGCAAAGCCATGTGTTGCAGGAATTAGTGCAGAAAGCTCTCTGTGTTGGTGTGTAAACCGGTCGTGCTGGGGCTCGTCCCCCTCAGGTGCGGCGGGGAGCCAGGGCGCCTCCTTACACACAGCAGTCTGCGACGTTGGGCCACCTCGGCCGGGTATAGGGACGGAGGAGACCGGTAACAGAGGCGAGCCCAAGCACGGTGTCTAAGCACGGTGTCTAAGCCCGGCCCTTGGGCAGGGCAGGCAGCAAATGGTTCAGGCTCAGCTCCTGCACTCAGGGGCTGAGCAAACACAGTACAACCAGTGAGTCTATAGAGAAGGCCTCCTCAGGCCCGGGAGAGGGGGAATCTGCCACCCTTGGACGGGTGGCAGGGGGGACGCAGACCCTCCCACTCCACTGCGTCCCAGCCCGGGGCCCTAGCAGCAGCAAGGGTTTGCTGCCATCAGTGGGGAATCCTGGCTGCAACACACTGACGTGGGTTCACAGTCCCCAGGAGCCAGACTGGGGTCGGCTACCCCCGGGCTACTTCCAATTCCCCCCTCTCCCTGTACCTGGCCTCCGCTGGTGTAGTTCGGGGGGTCCCAGACCATGGGTTCCTCTGGATACTGGGAGGCAGGACACTCCAACGGCTCCCCCGGATAGTGAGCACAGGGCAGGTCAGGCTGGGGGTCCTCCGGATACCGGGCACGAGGCAGGTCCGGCCAGCGCTCCTCCGGATAGCGAGCGCAGGGCAGGTCAGGCTGGGGGTCCTCTGGATAGCAAGGGCAGGTCAGGTTGGGGGTCCTCCGGATACCGGGCACGAGGCAGATCCGGCCAGCGCTCCTCCGGATAGCGCGCGCAGGGCAGGTCAGGCTGGCGGTCCTCTGGATACCGGGCACGAGGCAGATTGGGCCCAGTGGGAGCTTGGGCCTCAGCGTCTGTCCTCTTCAGCGGCTGGCCCCCAACAGAGCTCTGGGGCCGGGCTTTTATACTTCCTGTCCCGCCCCTTGACTTCCAGGGGGCAGGGACAGGTGGTGTTGGCTCCACCCACGGAGGTGCCTGCTCTGGCTCGTCCCCATCAGGTGCGGTGGGGAGCCAGGGCGCCTCCTTACATGGTGGTTCAACCAGTGCCACACCGTGGTTTTAAGGAACAGTGTACGCTTGGGTCTGTTATCTCTGAAGACACCAAAAGAGCTCCTGACCGCTGGTGGTCGTTAACGAGCCCATGACACTTTCACAAGGTCCCTGGCCAAATTTCAACTTGGTTAGTTACACTATGCTGACATAAACTCGTCCTCCACCATCAGCTGACAATGGTGGTATTCTTCTCTCCCTGTGTAAGTGGCTGTGTAGTACTGCTGTGAGTTGTTCCACTCCAGAAGTGGCTGCACATCCGTGATGAGCTAACAAGCCCAACAGAGTGCTCTGAGATCCTTCTAAGTTAGAGAGAGTACAGAAATGCAAGATGATTTTTTCAGGCTTGCTTTCCAGCCTGACTTCCAACAATATGTTTTTCCTTTTTCTTTTCTTGGCAGCTGAGTAAAAAATATGGAAATGTCTTCAGCCTTCAGAACTGCTGGAGTAATCTGATAGTAGTGAATGGATTCAAAGCTGTAAAAGAAGCATTGGTCCAGAAATCAGAGGACTTTGCTGACCGACCATACTTTTCTATATATGAGCACTTGGGTTACGGAGAGAATTCGGAAGGCAAGTACCTTGGAAACTAACATAGTTTTCTGGCAGTGTTGCAGGGGGACTGGCTGGGTTTATCATTTGAGCTCCAGGAGAGGTTGAAGGGGACTTAGGAAGTGAGCTCCCTCCCTCTCTTGTCCCTCTGCTGATGTTGCTTTTGCTGGAGTCTTCCCCTGACACTACCTCTCGAGAGGAGGAAGTCAGGTTAGATCAAAATGGGGACTCTCCTTCCCAACTGCAGCGCTGCCACAACTACTAAGACGGGCCATCCTGAAATGTTCAGTAGAATGTACGTGCTAATCAATACTGATTGGCTGCCATTGTCAGAACTGGCAGTTTCTTAACCCTCACCATACGTATGTACCTTCCTCGGCTTGTAAAAGAAATAACCTCTTTCTGAGGAACCTCCAGGACTGAAGAGTGAAAGTGGGGGAAGGTAGAAAGAAATGCAACCTAAAAGGGAGGCTTGTTGGGCTGGAATCTTCTCAGGTTATCCCAAAGCACTAACATAACAAAGATTAGATCTGGAAAAATATCTATAGATTCACATATTCTCAACCATAGGCAGCGTGTGAACCCTCCATTGGGGAGACTAGTCCCCTGTCCCAAGCCCCTATTGTGGCCAGAGAAGCGTCGCCCAAGCCACCACCGGCCTGAGCCACCCCAAGCCCAGGCTGGCTGGAGGAGCTCTGAGTCCTCCCACTGGCCCTGGGCCATGGTGGGGAGTATTAGCCTCAGGGCCGGTGCAAGGAAGTTGCGCGCCCTAGGCGAAACTTCCACCTTGTACTGCCCCCAGCTAACCCCCCCCCGCATGGCAGCTAACCCTGCCTGGGGAGATCTCCTGCGGAAACTTAAGACTGCCTGAGTAGCCTGCCCCAGCTCACCTCGGCTCCACCTCCTCCACTGAGCACGTCGGCGCTGCTCTAATTCTCCTCCCCTCCCAGGCTTGCGATGCTGATTGGAGAAGACTTATAGCTGGGCTGTGAGCTCAGCGGAGGAGGCAGAGTGGAGGTGAGCTGGGGCAGGGAGCGGTTCCCTTGTGCACCCCCCCCCTCGTTATTGCGGGCAACCCTCTCCGTGCACCCCACCACCCAGCTCACCTCCACCTCCTCGCCTGAGGGGGCTTTTAGGCACCTCCAACCACTAGGCGCCCTAGGCGGACGCCTAGTTTGCCTAAATGGTTGCACCGGCCCTGGTTAGCCTCCCCCAACCTCCATTACGCACCGCCTGTGTTCTCAGCCTCACCCTGGCCCATACTCTCGCCAATGCAGAGATGTTCCTTATAGTATGTTCTCCAGTGCTTTGTCCAATCCAATTTTCAAGGACTTGTGATGGGGCATCCATTAATTCCTTTGAGAGACTATTGAGTAGTTTAGTAGATCTCATCATTGGGAAATGTTTTCTGACATCCAACCTGAGCCTCACACCCTTAGAGTATAGCATGGCTTAGCTCCATTGACTACATCAGTTTATACCAGCTGCAGATCTGGACCTGAATTTCATGCCCTTACTCCTAGCTATATCTTGGAGCTCCCTGAGTAATCCCTCTCCTTCTGCACTAACCACCTACACCTCTGAAGATGCAATAATAGCTCCCATTAGTTGCCATTTGGCCAAGCAACATTTAGTTTCTTTTATCCTTCCTCAGAAGCCAGTCCCTCCAGCCCTATTTTGTTGCTGTCCAGTGAATGTTGGATGGTGCTTCCCAGAGGTGATTGTCTCTTGTTTATTAATATTTTCCAGGGGTGGTGGTTGCAAGATATGGTCAGGCCTGGAAGGAGCAAAGGAGATTTGCACTCTCCACCTTGAGGAACTTTGGGATGGGAAAGAAATCCCTAGCTCAGCGTGTGACAGAGGAAGCTGGATTTCTATGCTCTGCGATCTCTTCTGAAAAAGGTTTGTGGCATCAAGGGAGATGGGGCAGGGGACCAGTGTAACTTCCATACATAAGAAAATGAAAGATAATATGATAGCCTGACAGATGTTTTAACATGAGAGTTTGTGATGGGAAGTAAAAAAACAAAAAACCAAACAATCCAACATCTTCAATTGAATGTGCAAGGGGAATTTTAGGTTGGTAGAATGTTATTACCTCAGCTGGAATTTGGTGGAGGCATCAACATTAAAACACTTCCAAAACATGCCATGAAGTCTTTAAAGACATCACTTTTATGCCTCAACTTAAAAATGTCTGTAGCAGCCCAGTAACATCTGTCTGTACACAGCAGGCACGGGTTCAGTACTGAGGCAGAGATGAGTACTGTTACCAGCACACAGTTCTCTGTTACTCGCACACTCTAGGGGCACCCACTTTACCCAGTTCTTAGGGCTCAAGATGTAACCCTCTTAATTTAGACACCCACCCATACCCTATTCCTAGGGCTCAGGGCGTACTGTTTGCTGGTTTGCAAGACCTTTTACCAGCGAAAGAGCCTTACACAGTAATAACCTCTATTTTTTAACAATTACCAAGCAGAATACACGTACTATGCATACATTGCTATGCTCACCAGTCCTGGTCAGGCAGGAGGACTTTCCCTGTTGGCCATACAAGGACAGTCTTGTCTGGATTTTGGTTGCTGCATGTCAGGGTTGTGCAGAGGATTCTTTGCAGCTTTGATCTTAGGCTGTGTCTTAATGGTTAAGTCTTCTTCTTCCAAGTCTTTCCTCCTTCTAATCCTTCTGTTCCTTCTTTGCTGGTCTGCTTCTTGGCACCCAGTTTATATAGTGAAACTTGAGTCCTGCTTAGCTATATTAACCAATCATTTTACTAATCAATTCTAAGATATTGCAACAAAATTCTCTAACCAATCAGATCCCGCCACCTTCACTAATTCACACCTAGCAAAATAATTATGTAACAGACAAAAACAAGGAACCAGACAGAGATCAGACAGACAAACAATAGAGATAATACAAGAAAGAAATGAGGATTTGACCACCACGACTAATGATAAGTGATTTCATGCCAGACAGGACGCTATCAAACTAAGTGTTCTTTAACCATCTTAAGATCTGTTTTTTTTAATCTGGCGATAGTGGGTGGTATTAGGACAGGATCGCCTTTTTAACAGCCCGATGTTAATTGTTGTAATGTATTTTAGATGGAATGCGAGGATGTGACTTCTTAGCTAATGGCTGCTGCTTCCTAATATGGCTGCAGACAAAGGCCTTTAGTCAGTACCACTGACTGAATCTGCAGCACAATCCTGAAATTAAGATTTCCATGGTGATCTCTCTTCCAAGTATTGACCAGGCCCAACCCTGTTAGTATGAGAGGCATCTTTAACTTCCCCAGGTTACATGAGCATGGACTTGAAATTGGTTTTTGGAAGCAGTTTTCAAAGGTTACAGGTTCTTGCCCAGTATGTTCATGCAGCGAGGGGGAGGCTACAATGATGTTGTACCTCCTAATGTCTTTGTTTGGTCCTGTATGTTTTTCATGTAATCCTTTTGATCCACATTTTCTTATAAACAACGCAGTTAGCAATGTGATCTGCTCCCTCGTCTATGGCGAGCACTTTGACTATGACAATAAGAAATTTCAGAGATTGCTGCATTTGAACAGACCTTAAATGAAGAAGCTGGATTCCTGCCCCAGGTAACTCAGCATGTATGATTTGGTCGGTAAGAAGCTGCCATTTGATTGATCAGTAAGATTGTAGTTTAGTGATTCTTTTCTGGGAGTCATGGGCTGTGGTTTTCCCTCTCTCACTGTGTTATCTTAGCTCCTTTTCGTAGTACCTTGGCTGCTGCGCATCCCTGGAGTGCCACAGAGAGTCTTCCGATCCCAAAAGGCGGTCCTTGACTTCACAAATGAGCTTGTGAAGGAGCACAGGACGACCTGGAATCCTACCGAAAAGAGAGATTTCACTGATGCTTTTCTACAGGAGATAGAGAAGGTAGGAGGAGAACAGCAGGTGTAGATCTCATTGGCTCTGTGAAGATATTAGTGACGGGAACCCTCCCTGTTAGCTTCCCTTGTCCCTCGTTGTCAAGTTTTTACAAGCAAAATCCTTTTGCTAATAGAACTGCTATGAACAGCTCACTGTTCTATTTCTTCTGGTTTTCCCTTATCTAGTGAGTCTAATGAGTTCACGCTCAGAAATCAGCTGAAGAATAGGCTGATAGCTGGAACTTTGTACTGAGGCAGTGCCCCACTCCTAGTGGGTGCTGTGCCTGGCTCCTTAGCTCTCTTGGCCGTGAAACAGCCCTAACATAAGCCGACCATGTACAGTTTAGAGACACTTCTTTTTAATAGTTTGACAAAGGTCATAGTGAAGACTTCCTTCATCCTTCCAAGTCACAGCTTCGTTGAAAGGCAGGCTGCTGGGAATTCCTGGCTGGAAAAATGTTCCAGAACAAAAACCTGATCTGTTTTTATATCCTTCTAGAACAGGTGGTTGCAAAATTGAAAGAATGAAACATGTTGTTTTTGACAGAATTTCATTCAGAAAAAATCAAAATGCAACATTTTGATGGGCTTGAAACATTCTGTTTTGAGGTCAGAACAGCACATTTCAATTTTTTATTTATTTTATGGTTTGTTTTATTTTATGGTATTTTTAAAATGTTGATTAACCTGAAACCTTTTTTAAAAACGTTCATTTTGTGGGAAGTTTCTAAATGTCAACTTCTTGTTCTGAGTCGCAAATAAAGCAAATTACATTTTAATTGGCTTTTAAATAGCATATTAGTTATTGCCCATGTTAAGTCTATGTCCAAATTTATAAAATTGCTCTGAGAAAATCTAGATAAGAAACCCTTATGGTACTACCTGGAATTTCTGACCTGATCCAGTGTGAGTGATCAAACTAACGTCTTGTGGTTGCAGAGGCACAAATCTCTAAGACTGACTGGAGACCCTCCTTTAACTCTGGTGGTAAGAGACTGTGCGCAGAGTTTCCAGCGCGTATGCTGAGTGTACTGAGCACCATCAGCCAGTGTGAGTCTGCCGTGCCTGGGTATTCCTCCTCCTCCTCCACCATAAGCTCTTTCAGGTGCCTTAGTGGTGCTGGAACTGGAACTGGCCACAACCGCTGGCTTGAATTAGTGATAACAAACACCAAATACATGGTTTCCATCATCAACACTCCCACTATAAAAATTATTCCAACACCCGTGGACTTTGGAGGGTCAGAAAGTGCCGCTGAAATGTCCACCAGCGCCTCATGGAAACTCAGCCTCATTTCTGACACAGGCAGGACAGCGCAAGCAAGAAAAGTTCTTGAAAAGGGGCTTCTTCCATGTTGCTCAGCAGGCAGTTTTGACAGGCTGGTCAAACTTCCTGTAATGTGCAGGGTGGGCAGTAAAGCTTTCCCACAGTCAGGGCTAGAGCAGCCACATTCTGAGAGAGTGTTAGGGAGCGTGGAATATAGCTGGTTTCACTCGGCTCTGTCTGCTACAGTGTGGATGCCAGAGGTTCATGCCTGTCCTAGAATATTCTTAACCTAGGGTTGACAATCAGCGTAGGCTTCTGCAGGGTTAGTCGATAATTGTTTGTCAAGGTCCAAATTTCTTGGTCAGGGTATAGGCAAGGTCCCAACTGCAGAGAAAAATAAATAATAATAATAATAAGTAAATTAAAAGATTTCAGGGTCTGTTCAAAAGCATCTAGCAGTCCAGATTTGGCCTGCCATCCACCTACCGACTACCCCAGTGTAGATGCTCAAGCACTGGGTTCTCTAACGCAGTGTGAAGGAAAAGATGGTAGACATACCCTGTGTTTTTGGAGCAGAAGGTCCTGAGTTTTATTCCTGATGAAGTCTATGATGTGTGGGACAAATTATTACCTTGAAATGCATGCAACCAAGGAACCTTTACGGCATGTGTTGTCATATGCACGTGTTACGCTGCACTCTGCAAACAATTCAACCTTTCAGTCTGAGAATATGAATTACCATTATCTACCCGTCTGCTCCTGTCTCCTCAATAAAAATCTAAGGTCAAATCACACTCTCTTTTGTTCCCTTCAGGCCAAAGAGCACGCGGGGAGCAGATTCAATGACAACAACCTTCGTGTGGTAACATTTGACTTGTTTAGTGCTGGCACTGAGACCACCTCCACCACCCTGTGCTGGGCATTGCTGTACCTGCTTCTCCATCCTGACATCCAGTGTAAGCAAGAGGACTGGTGAAGATGTGACCGGTTCTCCCAACCCTGCATCTTCCACTGAGATAGGGTGATCAGATCGCAAGAGTGAAATGCCACACAGCTCCCCTGGATCCACTATGCCCAAAGCCCCCCTTCAACCCTTTCACCACAAATACACAGTGCTGTGCACACACACCCTGCCCAGTGCCCCCCTGCCCACAGCCCCACCACAGCTGCCCAGCACCCCACACAGAACCCCCCACTCGCTATTTTCCCAATACACACAGATTTCCCCTCCCTCCCTTTCTTCCTCCCTCCCAGTGCCCTTCCCCACAGCACCACCACCACAACTACACAATGCCCCACACAGACCTGCACTGCCCAGAGCCCTGACACACACAAACCTCCCCCACTGGGCAGTGCCCTCCACACCCTTACAGCCCTGCACCCCCCACACACCGCCCAGACACTCACTCCATCACACCCTGCCCCCTTCCCTGGTGACACTCATCAGCCCTGTTTCTGGCTCCTGGGCAAGGGGGGTCTCCAGACTCTCCGTGTGCTGCACCCGCCACAAGCGCAAGCTCCGTGGCTCCCATTGGCTGGGAAAAGTGTCAGTGGGAGCTGCTGGACCTGCAGAGCCGGGCTTATAGGCACCGGCAACATGCAGAAGCACTGCCTCCCCCGCCCTAAGAGTCCGAGGGGCCTGCCAGGTGGAAGATGGGGAGTCCTAGTGGTGCTCACTTGGGATGGCTCCTGTCCTGGGAAGCATTCAGCAGGCTGGTCCCTCCGGCTCCTAGGGTTGTGGGTCAGGTCGGGTGGAGGGGGGATGGAGGGCTCTCTGCCCACACCCTGTGCCTGAAAGCCCCGCCCCTGCAGCATGTGATGCTCCTGCCAGTGGGTGGGCGCCAGGAGCTCCCCCAGGAAGCAGTGCTGAATGATGTAAGGTTGGAATGCGGAACAAGTCCCCTAAAATCGGGACACCCCCAATAATATTGGGACATCTGGTCACCCTACACTGAGAACTTCTTAGCATCTGCTGTCACCTTTGTGTTCTGGCCATATGAAGCTGCCAGAGCAGCAGTCACAGCAGTGATTGGGGAAATAATTCCACTGGAAAACTCTCTGAGGGGGAGAGCTAAGGCCTGTGGCAAGGGAGAAGGGAGAGAGAAAGCTCCTGATAAAGATTTCAGTGTGAGAGGGAGCGCTCACCATTTTTCTTCATGACAAGTACACTCTGAGACCCTCGTAGGTACTTGGTAACTCTTCCTTCTCTTAGGGTCTCCATAGGGATAAATACTAACCTGCTTAAATGTGCTAACGCCGGAGGCACAAGTGGGTCAAATACAGTATTAAGGTGGGACGTCTCTAACAATGAGCTTATTAGCCCATAGCACAGAGGATGACTATGTAAGTTGGGCTGAGTAACCGAAGATGAGCGTACTCTCCTTCAG
>NC_133769.1:95835161-95865224 GCF_003597395.2 Chelonoidis abingdonii
CAGAGCTGGGAATGGGGACACGGGGTAAACGCTCTGCGGTGTCAGAGCTGGGAAGCGGGACACACAGTAAATGCTCTGCAGTGTCAGAGCTGGGAAGCGGGACACTGGGGAACAGATTCTATCGGCGTATAGAGATAAGCCTGATTGGTGTGAAGGGCTACGGAATATGCTTGCTTGGAAACTAACCCCAATAAACATCACATTGTCTGCGCTTTGGGCTTTTGGTCTTTTGCTGCTGAGCAGAAACAGCAGAACTGGGGCAGGGGAGCGCAAGGAGGGTCGCCTGCAGCAAGTAAGGGGGGGGGCAAAGTGGGGGGTGAAGTGAAGCAGCCACGGCTTGCTTGGGGAGGAGGCGGGGCAGGGGTGAGCTGCTTCACTTCTCCCGCCTCCCAGGCTGCGGCGCCAATCAGCTTAGGTGCTTCAGGGAGGAGGGTGCAGGGTGGGGAGCTGCCACAAGGGAGGCGCCTCAGGGCGGAGCAGGAGAGCAGTCACGGAGGGGGGGGCACCTCAGGACGGGAGTTGGGGGGGAGGTGCAAGTTGGAAGTTTTGCCTAGGGCGCGAAACATCCTTGCACCGGCCCTGGATCTAGTTAAACCCATTTTAAGCAATCTCTCGGGGGCTCAGCAAAAACTGGTTACTAACCACCAAGTGAGGAGAAACGGTGAAGGTAGGGTGACCAGATAGCAAGTGTGAAAAATTTGGATGGGGAGGGGGGAAGGTAGTAGGAGCCTATATAAGAAAAAGTCCTGAGTATCAGGATTGTCCCTATAAAAGGGGGACATGTAGTCACTCTAGGTGAGGATTGTTACTTCTGAATCCAAGGGGCAATTCGAGCCCTAGGAGAGACTCATCCTTGCATATGGACTCAGCCTTACAGCTCACACAGGCTCCAGGGGCTCCTTTCTCCCTCATGTTACATACCACAGATGCTGGAAACGGAGCTATGGCTTTTCCCTTTTACAGGGGCTGGGCCACCCTTCATTACCACTCCCCTGCCAGTTTGTATTATCTAGGCAGAGGAGGGACTACAGAGAAATTCTAGCCAGGCAGCTCCAAGCTGTGACGTTAGCAAGAGGGGGGCGGGTGTCTGAGAAATAAAGAGAGAGAGAGAAGGGGAATGAGTAGAGGAAACTAGGGAGACAGAAATAGTAAAAAGTGAGGGAACAGGGGCAGGGAAAAGAGGCAGGGGTGAGAGTTAAAAACACGTGGTGGTGGGGGGGGAAGGGGGAGAACGATCATGGAGCTGCTCCTGTGGCTCTGGTCCCAGCTTCGATCCTCCGGGAACAACCTCCCAGCACTAGGCATAGCCCTCACAGTCTTCGCTCTGCTATTTGATTTCCTGAAGCGCAGGAAGAGCTGGAGTCGCTACCCACCAGGTCCAACCTCTCTGCCTTTCATTGGGACCATGTTGCAGATCGATTTCCACAACCCGCACCTCTCCTTTACCCAGGTCAGTGCCAGAGGGGCTGGAGAGCACAGCTAGAGTGACCAAATAGCAAGTGTGAAAAATCGGGATGGGGTGGGGGGTAATTGGTGTCTATGTAAGACACAACCCTGGATATCAGGACTGTCCCTATAAAATCGGGACATCGGGTCACCCTGAGCACAGCGTGCTGTGGAACAGAGCTGGTGTGGGCTGGTGGTTCGTTAATCCAGCTGGTGTGGGCTGGAGGGGTTATTTTACATGCAGGGGCTTTTCCAACAGTCAGTCCCCCTGGGGATGAGGGGCTCTAACGCTCTGTGATTATCTGCTGTGGCTTTGCTTCCGCTCTAGGTCCAGAGGGCAACATTCCACTCCCAAGTCCAGTAGAATTCTCTGCAAATGTGATAGCGCTGGAGGAGAGTGATCCCCACTGCGCATGCACACACACACACACACATGGGAACACCCAGACACACTGACTCTTTAACTTCTCCCAGAGCCTGTGCAAGGAAGTGTCGAGCCCTAGGCAAAACTTCCACCTTGCACCCTCCACCCAGCTAACCCCGCCCCCTCCCACGGCAGCTAACTCAGCCCCCCCACGGCAGCAGAAGCCCTCCCCACCATGACAGCTAACCCGTCTCCTTCCTGTCCCCCCATGGAAGCTAACCCTGCCTAGGGAGGCCTCCCCCCACAGAAGCTAACCCTGCCTGAGTAGCCCGCCCCAGCTCACCTCGGCTCCGCCTCCTCCACTGAGCATGCGGGCGCTGCTCTAATTCTTCTACCCGCCCAGGCTTGCCGCGTTGATTGGAGGAGCCTTAGAGCTGGGCTGTGTGCTCAGCGTAGGAGGCAGAGTGGAGGTAAGCTGGGGAGGGGAGCTGTTCTCCTGTGCGCCTCGCCCCATTATTGTGGGTAGCCCTCTCCACATGCCCCCACACCCAGCTCACCTCCACTCCACCTCCTTGCCTGAGGGGACTTTTAGGCACCCCCAACCACTAGGGGCCCTAGGCGGCCGACTAGTTTGCCTAAATGGTTGCACCGGCCCTGACTTCTCCCTGTAATTTCAGTCGGAGACATTGTAGTGTGCTGGGCTGTTGCACAATATTAGAACTGTTAAACAGCTGCTGAGTTCCACCTCAGAGATGGCTGCACTTCAGTGGTGGGTGAAGTGGTCCCTTTGTGTACCATCTATATCCTTTAGGATGAAAAGGGCTAGTGAAAGATTTATTCTATATGAAATGCATTTGTCTCTGCTCAGATCCATTCATTAAAAAAATTCTCTGGTTTGGGAATGTGGATGCATGGATGGCAGCTTCCTCATAAGTCACCAGAAATGATTGAGAGTCTCAGCAAAAGTGAACAAACCTGTTATCTCCAGCTATACAACTGTAGGATGTGCTTGCTGGCTGTGTTTGCGCTAACAAGAGCACACACCACCTCTGCAGGATTAGTTGTTGCAAGGGCATGCTTTGTCCTGTCTCCAGGGAAACTACTGATGTAGCTTGAGGCAACTAAATCATATTATGTTTTGTGATTGTAGTTGCCAAACTCCAGAGGCCCCATTTCAAGGCTGGCACCTTTCAACACTCCAGTCAAGGGAAACTGAGTCTGGTTCTTGTTTTCACCATCTGGTGGGAAGAATTTTTGAGTTTCCAGATCAAATCGCATGATGACAATGCTACCAACAACACTTTTGACCTGTAGCTGTTTTAACTCCACATTTGTAGTAACAACATATTATTCCCTTTTCTGCCCCTATTTCCATTTCACACCATTTCATTTTGCTTTCTTGCGTTTCTCACAGAACGGAAACGAAAACTGCTCCTTTTACTTACAGAATCATAGAAATTAAAGAGAGAAATGGCCTATTCTTCACCATCCCTTTAACTTCTAGTGGTATGCCCTGGAGGGCTTTATCTAGTTTTAATGACCAGCAATGAGGTTTTTATCACATGCCCTAGGAAACTATTCCCCAGTCTGATAGACCTCTCGCTGAGGATTTGTTTCTTGATGTCCAGAGTAAATTCTCCATTATTTAGTCTCATTCCGTTACTCTTTCACCCAAACCTAAACAATGATTTTTTCAGGCTTGCTTTCCAGCAAAATTAAATGTCATCTGGCTTCCAACAATATATTTTTCCTTTGTTTTTCTTGGCAGCTGAGTAAAAAATATGGCAATGTCTTTAGCCTTCAGAACTGCTGGAGAAATCTGATAGTAGTGAATGGATTCAAAGCCGTAAAGGAAGCATTGGTCCAGAAATCAGAGGACTTTGCTGACCGACCGTACTTTCCTATATATGAGCACTTGGGTTTTGGAGAGAACTCGGAAGGCAAGTACCTTGGAAACTGACCTAGTTCTCTGGCAGTGTTGCAGGGGGACTGGCTTTATGATCTGAGCTCCTGGAGAGATTGAAGGGGACTTAGGGAGTGAACTGCCTCCCTCTCTTGTCCCTCTGCTGATGATGTTTTTGCTGGAATCTGCCCCTGACACTACCTCTCAAGAGGAGGAAGTCAGGTTAGATCAAAATGGGGACTCTCCTTCCCAACTGCAGCGCTGCCACAACTACTAAGACGGGCCATCCTGAAATGTTCAGTAGAATGTACGTGCTAATCAATACTGATTGGCTGCCATTGTCAGAACTGGCAGTTTCCTAACCCTCACCACATGTATGTACCTTCCTCAGCTTGTAAAAAACCTTCTTCTCAGCCATGGGCAGAGGGTGAACCCCCCATTTGGGGAGACTAGTCCCCTGCCCCGCCCCAAGCTCCCTACTGCGGCTGAAGCCCCGTCCAAGCCACTGCCTATCCGAGCCACCCCGAGCCTAGGCTGGCTGGAGGAGCTCTGAGTCCTCCCACTGGCCCGGGGCCATGGTGGGGAGTATTAGCAGAGGTTTGGGGAGGCTTAGCCTCCCCCAGCCTCCATTACGCACCACCTGTGTTCTCAGCCTCACCCTGGCCCATACTCTAGCCAATCAGGGAGGCTCCTTAGAGTATGTTCTCCAGTGCTTTGTCCAATCCAATTTTCAAGGACTTGTGATGGGGCATCCATTAATTCCTTTGAGAGACTATTGAGTAGTTTAGTAGATCTCATCACTGGGAAATGTTTTCTGACATCCAACCTGAGCCTCACACCCTTAGAGTATAGCATGGCTTAGCTCCATTGACTACATCAGTTTATACCAGCTGCAGATCTGGACCTGAATTTCATGCCCTTACTCCTAACTATATCTTGGAGCTCCCTGAGTAATCCCTCTCCTTCTGCACTAACCACCTACACCTCTGAAGATGCAATAATAGCTCCCATTAGTTGCCATTTGGCCAAGCTACATTTAGTTTCTTTTATCCTTCCTCAGAAACCAGTCCCTCCAGCCCTATTTTGTTGCTGTCCAGTGAATGTTGGGTGGTGCTTCTCAGAGGTGATTGTCTCTTGTTTATTAATATTTTCCAGGGGTGATGGTTGCAAGATATGGTCAGGACTGGAAGGAGCAAAGGAGATTTGCATTCTCCACCTTGAGGAACTTTGGGATGGGAAAGAAATCCCTAGCGCAGCGTGTGACCGAAGAAGCTGGATTTCTATGCTCTGCCATCTGTTCTGAAAAAGGTTTGTAGCATCAAGGGAGATGGGTCCAGTGTAACCTCCACATATAAGGAAATGAAAGGATAATATAATAGCCTGATAGATGTTTTAACATGAGAGTTTGTGATGGGAAGTAAAAAAACAAAAAACCAAACAACTCAATATCTCCAATTGAATGTCCTAGGGCTCACGGCGTACTGTTTGCGGGTTTGCAAGACCTTTTACCAGCGAAAGAGCCTTACACAGTAATAACCTCTTGTTATTAACAATTACCAAGCAGAATACACGTACTATGCATACATTGCTATGCTCACCAGTCCTGGTCAGGCAGGAGGACTTTCCCTGTTGGCCATACAAGGGCAATCTCGTCTGGATTCTGGTTGCTGCATGTCAGGGTTGTGCAGAGGATTCTTTGCAGCTTTGTTCTTAGGCTGTGTCTTAATGGTGAGTTCTTCTTCCAAGTCTTTCCTTCTTCCAGTCCTTCTGTTCCTTCTCTGCTGGTCTGCTTCTTGGCACCCAGTTTATATAGTGAAACTAGTGTCCTGCTTAGCTATATTAACCAATCATTTTACTAACCAATTCTAAGATATTGTAACAAAATTCTCTAACCAATCAGACCCCGCCACCTTCACTAATTTACACCTAGCAAAATAATTATGCAACAGACAAAAACAAGGAACCAGACAGAGATCAGACAGACAAACAATAGAGAAGTGGGGACCATAAAGATAAAACAAGAAAGAAATGAGGATTTGACCACCACAGCTAGTGATAAGTGATTTCATGCCAGACAGGACGCTATCAAACTAAGTTTTCTTTAACCATCTTAAGATCTGCTTTTTTTAATCTGGCGATAGTGGGTGGTATTAGGACAGGATGGCCTTTTTAACAGCCCGATGTTAATTGTTGTAATGTATTTTAGATGGAATGTGAGGATGTGACTTCTTAGCTAATGGCTGCTGCTTCCTAATATGGCTGCAGACAAAGGCCTTAAGTCAGTACCACTGACTGAATTTGCAGCACAAACCTGAAATTGTTAAGATTTCCATGGTGGTCTCTCTTCCAAGTATTGACCAGGCCCAACCCTGTTAGTATGTGAGGCATCTTTAACTTCCCCAGGTTACGTGAGCATGGACTTTAAATTATTTTATTTGTAAGCAGTTTTGAAAGGTTAGAGGTTCTTGCCCAGTATGTTCATGCAGCGAGGGGCAGGCTACAATGATGTTGTACCTCCTAATGTCTTTGGTTGGTCCTGTATGTTTTTCAGGTCGTCCTTTTGATCCACATTTTCTTATAAACAACGCAGTTAGCAATGTGATCTGCTCCCTCGTCTATGGCGAGCGCTTTGACTATGACAATAAGAAATTTCAGAGGTTGCTGCATTTGTCTGAACAGGCCTTAAACGAAGAAGCTGGATTCCTGCCCCAGGTAACTCAGCATATATGATTTGGTCGGTAAGAAGCTGCCATTTGATTGATCAGTAAGATTGTAGTTTAGTGATTCTTTTCTGGGAGTCATGGGCTGTGGTTTTCTCTCTCTCACTGTGTTATCTTAGCTCCTTATCGTAGTACCTTGGCTGCTGCGCATCCCTGGAGTGCCACAGAGAGTCTTCCGATCCCAAAAGGCGGTCCTTGACTTCACAAATGAGCTTGTGAAGGAGCACAGGACGACCTGGAATCCTGCCGAAAAGAGGGATTTCACTGATGCTTTTCTACAGGAGATAGAGAAGGTAGGAGGAGAACAGCAGGTGTAGATCTCATTGGCTCCGTGAAGATATTAGTGACGGGAACCCTCCCTGTTAGCTTCCCTTGTCCCTCATTGTCAAGTTTACAAGCAAAATCCTTTTGCTAATAGAACTGCTATGAACAGCTCACTGTTCTATTTCTTCTGGTTTTCCCTTATCTAGTGAGTCTAATGAGTTCACGCTCAGAAATCAGCTGAAGAATAGGCTGATAGCTGGAACTTTGTACTGAGGCAGTGCCCCACTCTAGTGGGTGGTGTGCCTGGCTCCTTAGCTCTCTTGGCCGTGGAACAGCCCTGACATAAGCCGACCATGTGCCGTTTAGAGACACTTCTTTTTAATAGCTTTGGCAAAGGTCATAGTGAAGACTTCCTTCATCCTTCCAAGTCACAGCTTCGTTGAGAGGCAGGCTGCTGGGAATTCCTGGCTGGAAAAATGTTCCAGAACAAAAACCTGATCTGTTTTTATATCTTTCTAGAACAACTGGTTGCAAAATTGAAAGAATGAAACATGTTGTTTTTGACAGAATTTCATTCAGAAAAAATCAAAATGCAACATTTTGATGGGCTTGAAACATTCTGTTTTGAGGTTGTCAGAACAGCGCATTTCAATTTTTTATTTATTTTATGGTTTGTTTTATTTAATAGTATTTTTAAAATGTTGATTAACCTGAAATCTTTTTTAAAAACGTTCATTTTGTGGGAAGTTTCTAAATGTCAACTTCTTGTTCTGAGTCACAAATAAAGCAAATTACATTTTAATTGGCTTTTAAATAGCATATTAGTTATTGCCCATGTTAAGTCCAAATTTATACAATTGCTCTGAGAAAATCTAGATAAAAAACCCTTATGGTACTACCTGGAATTTCTGACCTGATCCAGTGTGAATGATCAAACTAACGTCTTGTGGTTGCAGAGGCACAAATCTCTAAGACTGACTGGAGACCCTCCTTTAACTCTGGTGGTAAGAGACTGTGCGTGGAGTTTCCAGCGTGTATGCTGAGTGTACTGAGCACCATCAGCCAGTGTGAGTCTGCCGTGCCTGGGTACTCCTCCTCCGCCACCACCATAAGCACTTTCAGGTGCCTTAGTGGTGCTGGAACTGGAACTGGCCACAACCGCTGGCTTGAATTAGTAATAACAAATACCAAATATATGTCTCCATCAACAGCGCTCCCACTATAAAAATTATTCCAGCACCCCTGGACTTTGGTGGGTCAGAAAGTGCTGCTGAAATGTCCACCAGCGCCTCACGGAAACTGCCCCATTTCTGACACAGGCGGGACAGCGCAAGCAAGAAGAGTTCTTGAAAAGGGGCTTCTTCCATGTAGCTCGGCAGGCAATTTTGACAGGCTCGTCAAACTTCCTGTAATGTGCAGGGTGGGCAGTAAAGCTTTCCCACAGTCAGGGCTAGAGCGGCCACGTTCTGAGAGAGTGTTAGGGAGTCTGGAATATGGTTGGTTTCGCTCGGCTCTGTCTGCTACAGTGTGGATGCCAGAGGTTCACGCCTGACCTAGAATATTCTTAACCTAGGGTTTACAATCAGCGTAGACTTCTGCAGGGGTAGTTGATAACTGTTTGTCAAGGTCCAAATTTCTTGGTCAGGGTATAGGCAAGGTCCCAACTGCAGAGAAAAATAAATAATAATAATAATAAGTAAATTAAAAGATTTCAGGGTCTGGTCAAAAGCATCTAGCAGTCCAGATTTGGCCTGCCATCCACCTACCGACTACTCCAGTGTAGATGCTCAAGCACTGGGTTCTCTAACACAGTGTGAAGGAAAAGATGGTAGACATACCCTGTGTTTTTGGAACAGAAGGTCCTGAGTTTTATTCCTGATGAAGTCTATGATGTGTGGGACAAATTATTACTTTGAAATGTATGCAACCAAGGAACCTTTATGGCGTGTGTTGTCATATGCACGTGTTATGCTGCATTCTGCCAACAATTCAACCTTTCAGTCTGAGAATATGAATTATCACTATCTACCCATCTGCTCCTGTCTCCCCAGCAAAAATCTAAGGTCAAATCACACTCTCTTTTGTTCCCTTCAGGCCAAAGAGCATGCGGGGAGGAGTTTCAATGACAACAACCTTTGTATGGTAACATTTGACTTGTTTAGTGCTGGCACTGAGACCACCTCCACCACCCTGTGCTGGGCATTGCTGTACCTGCTTCTCCATCCTGACATCCAGTGTAAGCAAGAGGACAGGTGGAGATGTGACCGGTTCTCCCAACCCTGCATCTTCCACTGAGATAGGGTGATCAGATCGCAAGAGTGAAATGCCACACAGCTCCCCTGGATCCACTATGCCCAAAGCCCCCCTTCAACCCTTTCACCACAAATACACAGTGCTGTGCACACACACCCTGCCCAGTGCCCCCCTGCCCACAGCCCTACCACAGCTGCCCAGCACCCCACACAGAACCCCCCACTCGCTACTTTCCCAATACACACAGATTTCCCCTCCCTCCCTTTCTTCCTCCCTCCCAGTGCCCTTCCCCACAGCACCACCACCACCACAACTACACAATGCCCCACACAGACCTGCACTGTCCAGTGCCCTGACACACACAAACCTCCCCCACTGCGCAGCACCCTCCACACCCTCACAGTCCTGCACCCCCCACACACCGCCCAGACACTCACTCCATCACACCCTGCCCCCTTCCCTGGTGACACTCATCAGCCCTGTTTCTGGCTAATGCTGCTGCTTCCTGATATGGCTGCAGAGACAAGGCCTTTAGTCGTACCACTGACTGAATCTGCAGGCACAAACCTGAAATTGTTAAGTTTTCCATGGTGTCTCTCTTCCAAGTATTGACCAGGCCCAACCCTGTTTAGTATGAGAGGCATCTTTAACTTCCCAGTGACATGAGCATGGACTTTGAAATTGATTATTCGTAAGTTGTTTTTAAAAGGTTAGAGGTTCTTGCCTAGTAATTCCATGCAGCGGAAGGGAGGCTACATGATGTGTGCCTCCTTAATGTCTTTGGTTTGGTCCTGTATGTTTTTCAGGTCGTCCTTTTGATCCACATTTTCTTATAAACATTCAGTTAGCAATGTGATCTGCTCCCTCGTCGTATGCGCGAGCGCTTTGACTATGACAATAAGAAATTTCAGAGGTTGCTGCCATTTGTGCTGAACAGGCCTTAAATGAATGAAGCTGGATTCCTGCCCAGGTAACTCAGCATGTGTTGATTTTGGTCGGTAAGAAGCTGCCATTTGATGATCAGTAAGATTGTAGTTTAGTGATTCTTTTCTGGGAGTCATGGGCTGTGTGTTTTCTCTCTCTCACTGTGTTATCTTAGCTCCTTATCGTAGTACCTTGGCTGCTGCGCATCCCTGGAGTGCCACAGAGAGTCTTCCGATCCCAAAAGGCGGTCCTTGACTTCACAAATGAGCTTGTGAAGGAGCAAAGGACGACTGGAATCCTGCCGAAAAGAGAGATTTCACTGATGCTTTTCTACAGGAGATAGAGAAGGTAGGAGGAGACAGCAGTGTAGATCTCATTGGCTCGTGAAGATATTAGTGACGGGAACCCTCCCTGTTAGCTTCCCTTGTCCCTCATTGTCAAGTTTACAAGCAAAATCCTTTTGCTAATAGAACTGCTATGAACAGCTCACTGTTCTATTTCTTCTGGTTTTCCTTATCTAGTGAGTCTAATGAGTTCACGCTCAGAATCAGCTGAAGAATAGGCTGATAGCTGGAACTTTTACTGAGGCAGTGCCCACTCTAGTGGGTGGTGTGCCTGGCTCCTTAGCTCTCTTGGCCGTGGACAGCCCTGACATAAGCCGCCATGTGCCGTTTAGAGACACTTCTTTTTAATAGCTTTGGCAAGGTCATAGTGAAGACTTTCTTCATCCTTCCAAGTCACAGCTTCGTTGAGAGGCAGGCTGCTGGGAATTCCTGGCTGGAAAAATGTTCCAGAACAAAACCTGATCTGTTTTATATCTTTCTAGAACAACTGGTTGCAAAATTGAAAGAATGAAATATGTTGTTTTTGACAGAATTTCATTCAGAAAAAATCAAATGTCAACATTTTGATGGGCTTGAAACATTCTGTTTTGAGGTTGCTCAGAACGCACCATTTCAATTTTCATTTATTTTATGGTTTGTTTTATTTTAGTATTTAAAAGGTTGATTAACCTGGAACCTTCTTTAAAAACGATCATTTTGTGGGAAGTTTCTAAATGTCAACTTCTTGTTCTGAGTCGCAAATAAAGCAAATTACATTTTAATTGGCTTTTAAATAGCATATTAGTTATTGCCCATGTTAGTCTATGTCCAAATTTATAAAATGCTCTCAGAAAAATCTAGATAAGAAACCCTTATGGTACTACTTGGAATTTCTGACCTGATCCAGTGAGTGATCACACTAACCTCCTGTGGTTGCAGAGGCACAAATCTCTAAGACTGACTGGAGACCCTCCTTTAACTCTTGGTGGTAAGAGACTGTTGCGCAGAGTTCCAGCGTGTATGCTGAGTGTACTGAGCACCATCAGCCAGTGTGAGTCTGCTGTGCCTGGGTATTCCTCCTCCTCACCATAAGCTCTTTTAGGTGCCTTAGTGGTGCTGGAACTGGAACTGGCCACAACCGCTGGCTTGAATTAGTGATAACAAACACCAAATACATGGTTTCCATCATCAGCGCCCCCCTATAAAAATTCCAGCACCCGTGGACTTTGGTGGGTCAGAAAAGTGCCGCTGAAATGTCCACCAGTGCCTCATGGAAACTCAGCCTCGTCCTGACACAGGAGGACAGCGCAAGCAAGAAAAGTTCTTGAAAAGGGGCTTCTTCCATGTTGCTCGCAGGCAGTTTTGACAGGCTGGTCAAACTTTCTATAACGTGCAGGGTGGGCAGTAAAGCTTTCCCACAGTCAGGGCGAGAGCGCCACATTGAGAGAGAGTTTTAGGGAGTGGAATATAGGTTGGTTTCACTCAGCTCTGTCTGCTACAGTGTGGATGCCAGAGGTTCATGCCTGTCCTAGAATATCTTAACTAGGGTTGACAATCAGTGTAGACTTCTGCAGGGTTAGTTCGATAATTGTTTGTCAAGGTCCAAATTTCATGGTCAGGTATAGGCAAGGTCCCAACTGCAGAGAAAAATAAATAATAATAATAATAAGTAAATTAAAAGATTTCAGGGTCTGTTCAAAAGCATCTAGCAGTCCAGATTTGGCCTGCCATCCACCTACCGACTGTAGATGCTCAAGCACTGGGTTCTCTAACGCAGTGTGAAGGAAAATATGGTGGGCTACAACTTTGGCCAGTCTTTTAGGCCTAAACTTTGGATAAGCTTGTTTCTGGCTGTATTGAACTTTGGATCAGCTTGTCTCGTGTTATAAGGGGCAGAGAGGAGGGGGCGAGAGTGATGAAAGTGAGTGATGGAAATTGCTTCTGTGTGTCAAGGGGTAAAGGAGTCACAGTGGAAAATCGTCCCAAACAGAACCTTTTGTAATTTTCCAGGCTTTATGAAAATATATAACCACAGAGTAGTGTTAGAAAGGTCGCTGACTGCAAAAGAACAGATAGTGAGTAACAGGAGGGCCTTAGAGGGGTAGATGCATGTTTTTGTTTTGGCTTGTATTAATTTGCAATATATTCTGAATTAATTACCTTATTGTGAAGTCTGTGTAATTTGTCTGTGGTTTTAACCTTATAAGCTAGTTAACGTTTAAGGAGGCAGAGCAGCTTGTCACCTTGCATGGGCTATGCTGACTCTCCTTGCATATATGCTAGCATAAAATAAAGGAGCTTCAGGCCGATCTGATCCAAAGTCAACGTGTGGTTGATTTTCCACAGCAGCAAGGTCAGCTGAGTGAAGTGCCACTAATCCTGGGCTTATACTGCAGTGTTAGAGTTACCTGTGTTTTTAGAGCAGAAGGTCCTGAGTTTTTATTCCTCGATGAAGTCTATGCGTGTGTGGGACAAATTATTACTTTGAAATGTATGCAACCAAGGAGCCTTTACCAGCGTGTGTTGTCATATGCATGGTTATGCTGACCTCTGCAACACAATTCAACCTTTTCAGTCGAGAATTGAATTACCACTATCTACCCATCTGCTCCTCTCTACTCAACAAAAATTCTGAGGTCAAACCCAGCACTCTTTTTTGTTCCCTTCAGGCCAAAGAGCATGCGGGGAGCAGTTTCAATGACAACAACCTTTGTATGGTAACATTTGACTTGTTTAGTGCTGGCACTGAGACCACCTCCACCACCCTGCGCTGGGCATTGCTGTACCTGCTTCTCCATCCTGACATCCAGTGTAAGCAAGAGGACTGGTGAAGATGTGACCGGTTCTCCCAACCCTGCATCTTCCACTGAGATAGGGTGATCAGATCGCAAGAGTGAAATGCCACACAGCTCCCCTGGATCCACTATGCCCAAAGCCCCCCTTCAACCCTTTCACCACAAATACACAGTGCTGTGCACACACACCCTGCCCAGTGCCCCCCTGCCCACAGCCCTACCACAGCTGCCCAGCACCCCACACAGAACCCCCCACTCGCTACTTTCCCAATACACACAGATTTCCCCTCCCTACCTTTCTTCCTCCCTCCCAGTGCCCTTCCCCACAGCGCCACCACCACAACTACACAATACCCCACACAGACCTGCACTGTCCAGTGCCCTGACACACACAAACCTCTCCCACTGTGCAGCGCCCTCCACACCCTCACAGCCCAGCACCCTCCATACACCGCCCAGACACTCACTCCATCACACCCTGCCCCCTTCCCTGGTGACACTCATCAGCCCTGTTTCTGGCTCCTAGGGTCATAGGAGCGAGGGGGGTCTCCAGAATCTCCATGTGCTGCACCCGCCACAAGCGCGAGCTCCGTGGCTCCCATTGGCTGGGAAAAGTGCCAATGGGAGCTGCTGGACCTGCAAAGCCAGGCTTACAGGCACCGGCAGCATGCAGAGGCGCTCCCCCACCACCCTAAGAGTCCGAGGGGCCTGCCAGGTGGAAGATGGGGAGTCCTAGTGGTGCTCGCTTGGGATGGCTCCTGTCCTGGGAAGCATTCAGCAGGCTGGTCCCTCTGGCTCCTAGGGTTGTGGGTCGGGTCAGGTCGCGTGGAGGGGAGATGGAGGGCTCTCTGCCCACTCCCTGTGCCTGTAAGCCCCGCCCCTGCAGCATGTGGTGCTCCTGCCGGTTGGTGGGCGCCTGGAGCTCCCCCAAAAAGCAGTGCTGAATGAAGTAAGGTTGGGATGCGGAACAAGTCCCCTAAAATCGGGACACCCCCAATAATATTGGGATGTCTGGTCACCCTGCACTGAGAACTTCTTAGCATCTGCTGTCACCTTTGTGTTCTGGGCATATGAAGCTGCCATAGCAGCAGTCACAGCAGTGATTGGGGAAATAATTCCACTGGAAAACTCTCTGAGGGGGAGAGCAAAGACCTGTGGCAAGGGAGAAAGGAGAGAGAAAGCTCCTGATAAAGATTTCAGTGTCAGAAGGAGCGCTCACCATTTTTCTTCATGACAAGTGCACTCTGAGACCCTCGTAGCTACTTGGTAACTCTTCCTTCTCTTAGGGTCTACATAGGGATAAATGCTAACCTGCTTAAATGTGCTAACGCCGGAGGCACAAGTGGGTCAAATACAGTATGATTGTTGGACGTCTCTAACAATGAGCTTATTAGCCCATAGCACAGAGGATGACTATGTAAGTTGGGCTGAGTAACCGAAGATGAGTGTGCTCTCCTTTAGCACCTAATTCTGCATTCCTCTCTTTACCACTGTCTATGGGGCTCACTTTGCCCCTCGCCCCCAACCAGCTAAACCCTGCCTCCCTTGCACTCTTGCTTTCAGGTGCTTTCAAGAAACATACAAGAGCTGATTGTGAGGTCAAGAATTAGTTGTGAAGCAGAGCAGTGCATGTCTGGGGTATCAAAGAGGCTTTCTGGTTGTGTGGAGGTGAGAGAAATCAGAAGCTGGTCCATGCCCTCTCCCCACTGCTGGATATCATTCCTGACCCTGGAACAAGTGCCCATGACACCAGCCACCTCCCAGACACTTAGAGCACCCGCTTCCTAGAGATGACTCACTTGTAAACTGCTCAGTGATTGATAGCAAGGTGGCTAACAAAGTCACAGAATATAAACGCAGCGCTGTACAAAAAGACAGACAAGCCCTACCCCCCGTGTTTAAAGCGGAAGGGTAAATCTGCAGGTTCCCCATTTCTACAGGGTTGATGTAGATGATTATGTTATATTGAGGAGGATGTAAAGTGTCTTTTTCCAGGTAAAGTCCATGAAGAAATTGATAAGGTGATTGGCAGGGACAGGTCACCCCAGATGGAGGACCAAGCGAACATGCCTTATACCAATGCTGTGATCCATGAAACTCAACGTTATGGGGATATTGTTCCTGTTGGATTCCCTCACATGACATACCGGGACACCGAGCTCCAAGGCTTCTTCATTCCAAAGGTATCTGTGGCCAGCAGGGGATGCAGACATCTTCTCCCCTTGCAGACTTATGTCCTGAAGCTGCAGACATTCCACATGTGAATCTCCCCAAGGTTCCATGCAAAGGAGAGTGGAGTACCAGGCTCTGAATCACGCAACCATTGGCGACTTATCAAATGTGCAGTTTTGAAAGAGCTTGGGCCTCACAGAGAGCTTTATTTATGTGGTTAGCTCCATCTTCAACAGGCCTTTCGATATCTGAAAAAACAATGAATTGAGCTAAAACACAACTAAGGACTGCAATCGTTACAAGGCACCTTATAACATTCAGTATATATGCTTGAAGATGGAGAAAGGTAATGCTGATTAACTGTATAGAAACTACCTGCTAGTTCAAGAGTTCAAATCCAGATTCAGAGGCCACTGTGCATCTCGGTCCAGTTCCAAGTGGAGAAGAGAGAATGATGGGCAATTATTGCCTTCCTTGGTGACAGTCTCACCGGAGAGACCAAAGCCGTACAATACTAAACTCCACTTTTGCCCTTAGAAGAAAGTCCTCTAGCTCAGGTCTAAGGCATGTGAGAGGGGAAAGATCTCGCCTTTTCTATGAAGACAATGAGAATTGTAGTTCAGAGTCTCTCAGTCAGAACACTCTTACCAGAGCTAAAAGTGGGGAGTAGAAGCAATTTTCATCCCATAAACCTCAGTAGACCCTGAAAACACCACTTGCATACTCTTAGTCTAAATGAACAAGGGCGAGAGGCTTCAGAGCATAGGCTGTGCACTGGCTAGGGCCCCGAAAGCGTCCCACTCCACTGTGCTATAAGATTATGCAGTTATGTACCTGAGAGAGGTTCTATGCCTTCCTCTGAAGCATCCTACAATGGTCACTACTTGAGGTGGGATATTGAATGCAGAAGGACTGGCCTGTTCTGATGTGCCAATTCTTATGTACCCTGTTTCTTCTCTGGGGTGGATCAGGGAACGACAGTCATCACTAATTTGTCCTCGGTGCTGAAGGATGAAACGGTTTGGGAGAAGCCGCACCAGTTCTACCCGGAGCACTTCCTGGATGCAGATGGGCAGTTTGTGAAGCGAGAGGCCTTCCTGCCTTTCTCAGCAGGTAAATCCAAGGGGAGGAGCAACTGGGAGAGGCCATACCCCTGGAACTGAGGTACAGAGCATGAGATGTGACCCACTACTGTTATGGGAAAGTGAGTCTCCTCTATAGCAAGATGTCCCTCTCATCATGGGAGCAGCTTCCTCATGTGGAAGATGAGTGCAATCTGTGCTGAGCTGGGCCTGTTCTACAGTGCCCTGGTGGTACCAGTATACGCAACCTCTGCATAATAACTCCCTCTCTCTATTTCTCCAGCGCAGAAACTCTGGCCTTGAAATACTGTATTTAGGGTCAAGCCTTGAGAGTCTGAGCAGCTTGTCCCAGAGGCCTATGTAAACCACTCGGCCAAAGGGAAGCAGTAAGCTGGGCAACCCTCACCTTAATTAATTCATTGCTTATCTTCTACAGCTGTAGTTATTTAAATAGAAGATCAACTTATTAAAAATCAATTTGTTTATGTAACAAACCCACCTATCTAATCCCTGAGGAACGAGGAAATGCCAGTTAAGGAGGACTTCCGTCCCTTAAGCCAATACACTCCTCCGTCACGTTAGGCTCTGTTCTTCATTAGCAGCCTGCATCTCCCCAGAGAAATTACTTCATACTCTGTTAGACACAAGGACATACTGAATGCAACACATTAATCGCTTCTGCGCTGTAACAGAAAACCTTAACTACAAGCCCAGAAATCTGTTTAGAAACAGTGTGCACACAGGTGAGGTGTGTGTTATTGGGAAAAGGATGGGATCATAGTTAAGGATTTCGGATAAAGCATGATCAAAATTGTTGTGTGCCACGTAGTTCTTTATCAGTTGCAAGGCACCCTGATCAAAGGAAGGCCTTTGTTACTGGAGGCCCTGGGACCACTGCAATGGGGTATATGGATCTGTAGGGGATAAAGGGGAGATGGATGTTTCCAGTCTCCTGTATGCTCCCAACTCACGAGAGAGATGGGAAGAGGGAAATACTGATTCTCTGATACACACCAAAGGAGGCCAACTGTGGCTGGTGGAGGGGCTGTAGAGTCTGTCCTAATTCCTTTGGTCACCACTGAGCAGTTATAGCTTTGCCATAGGACCTTTCCCAGTGACCGGATCACCTTCAAAAATCCATGAACACTTAGCACGGTGGTTGGTGCTTTCCAGGTTTGTTTCAATGCAGCCAACCGGTTCAGTTACAGAGAGGTGTTGAGGTCCCATCAAAGGAAAAAAATGTGTCACAAATGTAATTAGGCAGCTTCTAATGCATTTCCAGAATACTCTGCAGTACTGGTGGGCGGGGAGAGGTTCTCTCTGTACTAAGCTGAGCTAGGTATTGGCTCAGTGGGTACATCTACACTTCAGACTGGGGTGTATGTTCCGGGTTGGGTACACATACCCACGCTAACTTGCCAATAGCACGTAGAGGTGTAGGCACTGCAGCGTGAGCAATGGGAGGGGCTGATCACCCTGAGGATGAACCCGTGCAAGATGGTAGGTACCTACTCAGGTGGCTAGCCCCTCCCGCCGCTTGTGCCCCCATGGCTACACTTTGCTTTTTAGCACACTAGCTAGCTCAGAGTTAGCGGAGGCACGTCTCCTCGAGCTGGAGATTACACCTTCCAGCTCAAAGTGTGGACGTACCCTTGGTTAAAAGCCAGTTTTGTTGTTCATTTAGTCTGTAAACAGGTAATTGAGCAGCCACCCTCCATTTGTGCCAAATTGCAGTGCAATCAGTCTTCCCTGCACTTTGTCAGTGCCTGCCTTTCACTCCATGTGGAGCAGTTGTTCCTAAAATATGGCTCACAACCCCAAAGGGGGCGGTGCCATCAGCACATGGGATCGTGGCAATTCTTTGTGTGCAGTGGATGCTATTTTGCTCTGAGCTCACATGCACCATATGTACGAGGATACACTGGGCAGAGGACAGGTTTGTAAAGCAAAAAGATGTCCTCCACATGGGGTGAGCTCCCACTTACGGGGTTTCTGAGATCATGCTGTGCAGAGGAACCCATTTTGCTCCTCCATGTTTTCTGGGATTCTGGATGAAAAAATTTCCTTCAAACGGGGTCACTTGGGAAAAAAAATTGGGACCTGCTGATCTAGAGCCTCACATAATTCCAGAATGGATTTTTGTTAGCTAGCTCTGTATTTGTACCTTAGTAGCACAAAGCACAACACTCTGCCTTTCCTATTTGCTCCACAGCCACACTAGATAATAGGGTTGCCCCATTCCAACCTGAATGGCTAGTAAGCTGTCATGAGATAAGAGGCAAGGTTCTCTCATGGATTGGTAACTGGCTGAAAGGAAACAAAGGGTAGGAATAAATGGTCAGTTTTCAGAATGGAGAGAGGTAAATAGTGGTGTCTCCCCGGGGGTCTGTATGGGGACCAGTACTGATCAACATATTCATAAATGATGTGGAAAAAGGGGTAAACAGTGAGGTGACAAAATTTGCAGATGATACAAAACTACTCAAGCTAGTTAAGTCCCAGACAGACTGTGAAGAGCTACAAAAGGATCTCTCAGAACTGGGTGACTGGGCAACAAAATGGCAGATGAAATTCAATGCTGATAAATGTAAAGTAATGCACATTGGAAAACATAATCTCAACTATACATATCAAATGATGGGGTCTAAATTAGCTGTTACCACTCAAGAAAGATCTTGGAGTCATTGTGGATAGTTCTCTGAAAACTTCCCCTCAATGTTCTGTGGCAGTCAGAAAAAACGAACAGAATGTTGGGAATCATTAAGAAAGGAATAGATAACAAGACAGAAAATATCAAATTGCCTTTGCATAAATCCATGGGATGCCCAAATCTTGAATACTGCGGAGAGATGTGGTCACCTCATCTCAAAAAAAGTATATTGGAAATGGAAAAGGTTCAGAAAAGGTCAACAAAAATTATTAGGAGTATGGAATGGTTTCCATATGAGGAGAGATTAATGAGACTGGGACTTTTCAGCTTGGAAAAGATATGACTAAGGGGGGATATGATTGAGGTCTATAAAATCATGACTGTGTGGAGAAAGTAAAAAAGGAAGTGTTATTTACTCCTTTTCATAACACAAGAACTAGGGGTCACCGAATGAAATTAATAGGCAGCAGGTTTAAAGCAAACCAAAGGAAGTATTTATTCACATAATGCACAGTCAAGCTGTGGAACTCTTTGCCAGAGGATGTTGTGAAGGCCAAGACTATAACAGGGTTCAAAAAAGAACTGGCTAAATTCCTGCAGGATAAGTCTATTAATGGCTGTTATCCAGGATGGGCAGGGATGGTGTCTCTAGCCTCTGTTTGCTAGAAGCTGAGAATAGGCGACAGGGAATGGATCACTTGGTGATTACCTGTTCTGTTCATTCCCTCTGGGGCACCTGGCATTGGCCCCCATTGGAAGACAGGATGCTGGGCTAGATAGACCTTTGGTCTCAACCACTATGGCTGTTCTTGTGTTTGTCAAATTTCTGGGCCCTGGGGACATTCCAGTTGGAAGTAGAAATTGGTGGAGTCAGGTATTTTCTTTGATGCCATCTTGTTTGTTTATAAGGAACGTACAAAGTCCTGCTCCTCTGAACTCAGGAGGAACCCGTAATAAAAGGAGCAGTTTCGTAGCTTATGGCCCAAAGTCTCTTTTGCCAACAAACCCCAAAGCTTTTTTCCTAGGGTCTCACTGCACTCACAGGCTATTACTGCTTGTCCCTCTTGCCTTTGTCTCTGCCTCTCTCTGTTTTTGTCCGGTCTCAGTTTCTGTGTGTTCTCTAGTTTACTACGTACTTCAAAGAGAAATGAAGACAGTGCTATTACTGCATTCACAGTCATTTCTATGTTAACATCTCCTTTTGATCTGTGACTAAAGAGAATACAGCTATGGACAGGAACCATTCACTTCCATTGTTAGAGGCTGACCATATAGACATACAAATGCATAAAAACACAATCATTACCTACTCCTATGTTTCTAAAGGTGAATCTGGGTCACTTAGCTGGCTAGTTGTGGAACACCTTCTGGCCCTGTGTTGCACAAGGTTTCACCCAGCTCCTAACATGGTCTCCATAACTCATTAACTTCAGGTATCAGCTCATTGACTTCAAAATTATATTTTACTATCTAACCTGCTGAGGATTTAGCCCTGTGTATTAGAGTGTCTGACTCTTCTGAGTCAGGCTAATGAGGCTGTAATTCTCCTCTCCGAATCAACTGACAGAGGCCTTGGTTATATGATTTCTACTGAAGCTTCTGGTGCTGGCCACAATCAGACACAGGGAATTGGATTAAACGGAACATTGATTGGTCTGGAGAAGTATTTCCTAGTTGTTCCTGTTCACAGAGGGTCTGGGAATAGGGAGACTCACCATCTGCTGCATAGGAAGGCAGATTCTCTGCTCACTCCTACCTGTGGGTGTGCAGTAAGGGTCTTACTCCTTCAGTGACTAGTTATTTACATGTGGTGTTGTATCCTCCTCCTCCTCTCTGCCTCCTCCCTCTTTTCTAACTCCCACCCTTGCAGGTCGTCGTGTTTGCCTGGGGGAACAACTGGCCAGGATGGAGCTCTTCCTCTTCTTCACCAGCCTCCTGCAGCATTTCACCTTCCGTCTCCCTGAGTGCCAGGCCAGGCCTCGAGAGGTTGGACGCTTTACTCTGATACTCGCCCCACACCCCTACCAGATCCAGGCTGTCCCAAGATAAGTGCAGTGTTTTGCAAAGTTCCCCTCATATATTTTAGGAAGGCGGTAGTGCTTACCTGAAAGATGCTCCTACTCTAGCAGGAGAGCTTCCCCCCTCGGCATAGTTAATCCACTTCCCTGAGAGGCGATAGCTGTGTTGGTGGGAGAAGCTGTCCTGCTGAAATAGCGCTGTCTATGCGGGGTGGGGGGTTAGATCAGTGTAAGTACTTTGCTCAGGGATGTGGATTTTTCACACTCCTGAGCAGTGTAGTTATACCTATATAGGCCTGTAGTGTAGACGTGACCTTAGTGTTATGTCTCCTTCATTCTTTACCAGACTCTCCTTGAGATCAAATGATGCTATCAGCACTATTGGCTGTTTACCCGTCAGCACCGTGTAGATCCCTTTCGCGTGTCGACACACATAGCAAATGTGTAACGGAATGCTAAAGATAGTGTGATTACATGCAGGTATCACGAGGCTGGCAGACTAGTCACTTCAACACACAATATGAGCTTATTGCGGCTGTTCAAATGGGAAACTCGGTGCTCTGAGCCAGCAGAGTGTGGTTTGGTTTTCTAGCACTTTTCCTGGGTATTCCCTTCAGGGCCAGGCCAATGCCTTCTCTGAGAAGCGATTTTGAAGTATGCACCTCTACCTCGATATAACGCTACCCGATATAACACAAATTCGGATATAACACGGTAAAGCAGGGCTCGGGGGGGGCCGGGGCTATGCACTCTGGTGGATCAAAGCAAGTTCGATATAACACAGTTTCACCTATAACATGATAAGATGTTTTGACTTCCGAGGGCAGCGTTATATCGAGGTAGAGGTGTATTTTGCATTTGCTTGTACATGCTGCAGACAATGCTATCGACAGAGATTTACCTGCATTATTTCAGGAGATTTGGTAAACAAAAATGGATCACATCTTCCACTGATCTAAAGTGACTTCAACGGAGCTGTGCCTATTTACACCAGTTGAGGATCTGGCCCAATATGTACTTTATAGTTTAGTGTAATTCCAGTTTTGATCTTCTCTTTTTCTCTTGACACAAACGTAAGATGAAGGAACCATATGTGTTCAGTGGGGTCCAAACGTGTTTATTGGAAATACGCAACATGCCAGGAATTCCTCCATGTTCACATTGCTGCTTTGGTTGGGTTCTGGCGCCTTCTGAAAAACCTGAACACAATGGAGCAAAAAGGCTCACAAACTATTTAAAGGGATATTACACTATGTCTGTACACGACATCTTCCTTCCTCCATTACATATGTGCCTTTCACTTTCAGCCCAGAAACTGTTAACACAGTTTTTTGGAATAGAAACCTCTTATGTTAGAGTCAAGCGACTATGGGAGGAATTGCCACTAAATTGTTTCAAAATATTGTGTTTTGTGCACAAATAACTCTGTAATTTGCCCTTGCAAAGGATTGTTATAATCTGTGTAGTGTATACAAAATAGTAAAATTATGTTAATAAAAAGAGGAATCTTTTATTCTTTAATGTTTATTACTTCCTGTCTCTTTAGTTCTTGAAAATTGCTTTCTTCTGGTGCCTCATCTCAAGTACACGCTCTACGTTACTGTGAGAAAGGAGATTTGGGCTGCGTGACTAGAAGTCAAGGGCTGAGGGTGTGGTTATTTTGCTTGGGGAATTACAGAGTGAATTGTGATGTAAGGTAGGGAGCAGATCACATTCGCTGCTTGGCTAGATTATGAATAGTTCAGACAAAAAAATGGTTTTTAACCTAAAAGCCTCTTGTTCCCAAAGGAAAGCAGCTAATTTACACTTAGTTTCCCATAGCCCTGTCTAGGCTGCAGGAAGCAGAGACTAGCCAGCACACATCAGCACTTCAGCCAAGCCACCTGTCCACTCACAGACTGCCCAGCCACACAGCCAGGAGAAATGGAATAGACCGTTATCAAACTGTAACAGGGAGATACCTCAGTGGCTTGAGCATTGGCCTGCTAAAACCAGGGTTGTGAGGTCAATCCTTGAGGAGGCCATTTAGCGATCTGGGGCAAAAGTCTGTCTGGGGATTGGTTCTGCTTTGAGCAGGGGGTTGGACTAGATGACTTCATGAGGTCCCTTCCAACTCTGAGATTCTATGAAAGATGACGATACTTCCTTTGTCCCACTGTGTCTACCTTGCCTGTTTAGAATGTAAACTCTTCAGGGCCAGGATGGTCTCTTACTGTGTATCTATCTGTACAGTGCCCAGCACAAAGAGACCTCAGGTGCTATCCTAATACAAACGATAAATCACAGTAATAATTACCACATTTAAAGTAAAAACTTAGATGCAAAGAAAACTTTTGTTTTTTCTGGATGCACAAAAACTTATTATGGATGGTTGGTGCTTTCAGCTGGAAAGAGAATTTAGATTTTACTCTGGAAAAACAAAAAAACCCCACACAATGTAAAAACCCCAAAATTCTTTCTGGCAGGAGGAGTGGTTTCCCTCACCCCTTTAAGTTGTGTGTTTCCATCTGGGAGTCTTATGGATCCCTCTCTTTAGCCCTACTTATTTGGGTACTCCCTGGTTGCAGCTGACATTTGCCTGTCATGGATGAGACCAGGTTCCCTTTGGACTCCCTTAAGACTAGTCCTTCATTAGGGTGCTACTGACTAATGCAGAGTACTTCCTGCTCCACAAATGGAACACATTGCCTCCAATGCAGTAAAGTTTACCAGCATACAGTAACATTTCTAACTAGGTGTAACAGGGTCACACCTCTCCCCACTCTCCCGCCCCCAGCCGATGGTTCTCTCAGCAAGTCTTCAGCAACTCAGTCCTCCAGCCGAGCCACATACGCTGTCTCCCCTTCCAGGGTTTAAAGTCCAAGTTCTTAGCTCAGCCTTGGTATGGGGCCGTAGCTCTAAGGCTTCTCCCAGAGGCACTACCTTCTGCAACCGCCAAGCTGGGGCCCATCTCGGTACCCTTGCTGGCATGGCCAGGTTCTGTGCTCAGTTCCCCTGGGCTCAGCCTGCCTGCACTGACCTTCCGCTGGTCCTGCTGCTCTTCCCACCAGCCAGGCACTTGGTCTTCAGCAGCCTTCCCTGGGCTTCAGTCCTGTCTGCAGTGAGCACTCCAAGGAGACTTGCCCTCAATACTGCTGCTCTTCCAGCCAGCAACTCACCCCATCTTCTCTCCTCATGCTCTAGGCAGCAACTGACTTCTCTGCTTTGCTGCTTGTCTTATATACGGCCCCTCTGGCCGTAGAGTAGCTGCTCCATTAGTCCCTCTGATTGGTTGTTCCTCTGCAGCCACTCTAGGCTGTCTGGAGGACTTCTCGCTGCTTTATTCTGGGGCAGAGTGACGCAGGGCCGCAAGGCCTCCAGCAGGGGGCCTCCAGAACTAGTCCACCCTGCCACACTAGGGCTGTCAATTAATCACGGTTAATGCATGCTGTTAACGCAAAACAAATTGACTAAATTAAAAAAATAGTCACAATTAATCTGTTGAAATTGGACTGTTAAGTTTAAATTGGTGTTCTATTATTGTTTATTATAAACATTTTGGATGTTTTTCTACATTTTCAAATATATTGATTTCAATTACAACATAGAATACAAAGTGTACAGTGCTCACTTTATATTATTATATTTATTACAAATACTTGTACTGTAAAAAAACGATAAACAAAAGAAGTAGTATTTTTCAATTCACATCTTACAAGTCCACTCAGTCCTACTTCTTGTTCAGCCAATTGCTCAGACAATCAAGTTTGTTTACATTTATAGGAGATAATGCTGCCCGCATTTTATTTACAATGTCACCTGAAAGTGAGAACAGGTATTCGCATAGCACTGTTTTAACAGGTGTTGCAAGGTATTTACATAAGAATGGCCATACTGGGTCAGACCAAAGATCCATTTAGCCCAGTATCCTGTCGTCCAACAGTGGCCAATGTCAGATGCCCCAGAGGGAATGAATAGAACAGGTACTCATCAAGTGATCCATCCCTGTGGCCTGCTGCTTTCCAGAGCTCCCATTGGCCAGGAACGGCGAACCGCAGCCACTTGGACCTGCGGGAAGGCCATGCCTGCAGACTCCAGTCAACGTCAGCAAAATGTCTCATGGCCCACAATCAGCGTACTCTGATGGGTCACATGCAGCCCATGGGCCTCAGGTTGCCCACCACTGCTCTAAAGTTTTACATTGTTTTGGTTTTGAGTTCAGCTATGTAAAAAAGAAATTCTACATTTGTAAATTGCACTTTCAAGATAAAAAAATTGCATTATAGTACTTAGGTTTCAGAGTAGCAGCCCTGTTAGTCTGTATCCGCAAAAAGAACAGGAGTACTTGTGGCACGTTAGAGATTAACAAATTTATTTGAGCGTAAGCTTTCGTGCGCTACAGCCCACTTCATCGGATGCATGCAGTGGAAAATACAGTAGGAAGATATATATACACACAGAGAACATGAAACAATGGATGTTACCATACACACTATAAGGAGAGTGATCAGTTAAGGTGAGCTATTATCAGCAGGAGAGAAAAAGAACTGTTTGTAGTGGTAATGAAAATGGCCCCTTTCCAGCAATTGACAAGGAGATGTAAGGAACTGTGTGGGGGGGGTGGGAAGCATGGGGAAATAGTTTTTATTTGTGTAATGGCCCATTCACTCTCAGTCTTTATTCAAGCCTAGTTTGATGGTGTCCAATTTGCAAATTAATTCCAATTCAGCACTCTCTGGTTGGAGTCTGGTTTTGAAGTTTTTTTGTTGTAATATTGCGACTTTTAGGTCTGTAATCAAGGGGCCAGGGAGATTGAAGTATTCTCTGACTGGTTTTTTAATGTTATAATTCTTGACTTCTGATTTGGGTCCATTTATTCTTTTATGTAGAGACTGTCCACTTTGGCCAATGTACATGGCAGAGGTGTGCCAACAATGCCCCTCTGCCATGTATGAAATCAGTGGGGGATTGACCTTGACTTCAGTAGGTCTAGGATTCCCAGGTTGTAACTCCATAGTTAAGAATGAGTTGAGTTTTATGCTTAAAGCAGAACTTTCAAGTTTAAAGCTAAACCTCTTTGCTATGTACGAGGAGTACAATGTACCGTCCCCAAATCTATGGCACTGAGTACTGTAACCCTTCGGCCAATGGCGTCGGCAGCAGCAAGGGCCAGTGCCTTCTTTCTAGACAATTCGTGACAATTTGCTTAATTTTGGCTCAAGTCCTCACCCAGTAATCTGGGCCCCTATATCCAATCTAGGCACCTTTGAAAGGCAAATCCATTCCTGCTTGCTCTACCACCTCCTGCTGTAATGGTTTCAGTAGCTAGGATAGGAAGACCTCACCAAAGTCTTTAGACCAGTGTAGACGGATGTGGTAAACTTCTCTGCTTTCAGCATAGTCCACACAGCAGCTCTCAATCTGCTTGCAAGCTGTAGGTGAGACCCATTGCCACTTTGCTGCACTCACTGCTGGCCAAGTGACCAGACCTGCAGTGGGGTTCTGTCCTCCACTTGCTTGATGACTAGAACCACTGCTGAGCTCTGCTCCTATCAGGCAACTGTAGCTTTCAGCTCAGTTTTGTTTTGTTTTTTTAAGGTATTGGGGGAATCAGGGATCTAACAGTCCCATAAAAGTTCTTACTCCCTGTGGACGCTTTCCCAGCAATTAACCAAGAACAGACAATTTCTCTTTTTTCTGGAATTTGGGCTCCTTCTGTCCAAGGACTCTTACCCTAAGTGAGGAGTTACTGTACTAGCCTCTTTTGCAGCTACATCATATTTACGACTCATACTCAGTTTGTGAGCCACTGTAACCCATAGACCAGGGGGGGCCAAACTTACTGACAGTCTGAGCCACAGCCGACAATCTTCAGACGTTTCAGCCCCACGCCTGCTGATGCCCCGAGCCCCAGCAGACACACCCTGGCGGGGAGAAGCAGCAAAACCCCTCTTCTCACTGGGCAGAAGCCTCTGCCCCAGAATCGCACTGCAAGGAAGAGATTCTGAGTTCCCCGCTGCAGTCTGGCTGGTGGAGAATGAAGGGGAGGTATGGGGGTGCTCAGCGAGCTGCACTTTACCTGTAGAAGCTGCACTTTAACTGTGACTCAAAAATATAAATATATTAAAAAGCCAGACATCACTCCCTATTGGCTCTGCATCATTGATAAAACACAGAGAAACTGGAACCAATATCCCCTTCCTCTTTCTCAGTTCACTGTGATCTTGATGAGGGGCTCTTCTGTCCCCTCAAGAAGAATAGCTAACACTGGATACATGAATAGCAGCCTACGGCGTTGTCTGCCTAGGAACGTTTTACCAGTTATACTGGAATAATGATACTGGTATGTAGAGTTGTGCAAATAACTGATTTTTTTTCAATTCTGTGGCCAAACCAAAACTAACAAAAAATAAAATAAAATATTTGTTTCAAGTTGACCTAAGCAAAAACAGGGGAAAAAATCATTTCAAGTCAAACAAAATGTTTTATTTGACATAAAACAAAATGGTTTGTTCCATTTGTGTGGTTTTTGGTTTTTTTTACTTTTTTTATAAATAAAATAGAAGTAAAATTCTAAATGAAATGTCATTGTGAATTGAAAAAATTAAAATATTTTGACTTTTTCCTGAATTTTTCATCTTTTCTTTTTCAGCTGAAACAATTTGGCAAATTTGACACAAATTTGCTAGATACTGCAACTGATCCAGTTATGGATTTTTTTTAAGAAGAAAAAATGCCTTCATCCAAAAAATTTAACTTCGCTCTACTGCTATAGTTAAACCAGTATAGTTATACTGGTAAAAACCTCCATGTGGCTACTGTTTAACAGTGCTTTTGTAGCTGGTTTTGACAGTGTCAATGTTGCAAATATGGAATATCTATCAGGTAAGAGCCTTTTTTCAGAGGTTCATAGATTCCAAAGCTAGATGGGACCATTGTACTCATCTAATCTGATCTCCTGTATATCATGGGCCATAGAACTTCCCTGCTTGCTAACCTAGTGAGGAGAGCTTTAAACTAGGTACGCCGGGGGATGGTGACCTAAGTCCACAGGTAAGTGGGTTACCGGGGGGAAACACAGAAAGGAGGGTACAACAGGGGAGGCCTCCTTATTCATACTGAGAAAATAGGGCATGGGTGGGCAAACTACTACGTGCAGCTTGCATCCAGCCTGCCAGCCATTTTAGTCCGGCCCTTGAGCTCCCGCTGGGGAGCAGGGTCTGGGCCTTGTCCCACACTGGCACTCCAGCCGGGTAACAGGGTTAGGGGCCACTCCACGCGGCTCCTGGAAGTAGTGGCATGGCCCCCATCTGGCTTCTATGCATAGGGGCAGCCAGGGGGCTCCAGTCTGCACGCTGCCCCCACCCCAAACTCTGCCTGCAGCAGCTCCCATTGGCCAGGAACTACAACCAATTGGAGCTGCAGGGGTGGTGCTTGCGGATGGAGCCGCGTGCACAGACACCTGGCCGCACCTCCACGTAGGAGCCGGAAAAGAGATGTGCGGTTACTTCCAGGAGCTGCTTGAAGTGAGTGCCTTCCAGAGCCTGCACCCCTGAGCTTCTTCCGGCACTCGAAACCCTGCCCCATCCCTGATCTCCTGTCTGCCCTCAAAACCCCTGGATCCCAGCCTGGAGCATCCTCCTACACCCCAAAATTCTCATCGCCAGCCCCAGCACAAAGCCCTCACCCCCAGTCGCAGCCCTCACCCCACCCCATACTCCACTCCCCAGCCCCAGCCCAGAGCCTCTTCCTGCACCCTGAACTCCTCATTTCTGGCCCCACCCTCTCCCCACTCCAACCCCAATTTTGTGAGCATTCATGGCCCGCCATAAAATTTCTATTCCCAAGTGTGGCCCTCAGGACAAAAAGTTTGCCCACCCCTGAAGTAGGGCATTTGGCTAGTTATCTTAGGTGCCTGTACATGAATGCAAGAAGCCTGGGAAACAAGCAGGAAACACTGGAAGTCCTGACACAGTAAGGAACTATGACTGGAACAACAGAGACTTGGTGGGGTAAGTCACATGTCTGGAGCACGTCATGGATGGGTTTAAACTGTTCAGGAAGGACTGGCAGGGGAGAAGACATGGAGGAGTTGCACTGTATGTAAGAGAGCGGTATGTTTGCTCAGCGCTCCAGTTTGAAACTGGAGAAAAGCCTGTTGAGAGTCTTTGGGTATGGCTACACTTACAGTTGTACAGTGCTGGGAGTTACAGCTGTCTTCGTACAGCTGTGTAGGGAAAGCGCTGCGGTGTGGCCACACTGACAGCTACCAGGGCTGCAGTGTGGCCACATTTGCAGCATTTGCAGCGCTGTTGGGAGTGGTCCATTGTGGGCAGCTATCCCACTATCACAGTGCAGTCTCTCCATTTTGGTGTTGGAACGGACGGAGGGTGGCAGGTCATTTCGCTTCCTGTCCGCAATACGCGGCCGTGATGCACTCGCTAAACATCCCAGCAGGTGGCCATGTATGTCTGCGCAGCGCGATTATCTGTTAGAAATGGAGCCCGGAGCTGCTGGAGTTGCTGATAAAATGTCGCAGCAACATACGGGTTTGGCAGGTTGAGGCTGATGTCTTCAGCTCCAAAGTGACAGTGAGGAGTCGGATGATATCAATTGCCTGACAGCGTGTGAAATAAATTGGCTTGTGGCAGTACGGACATGCTGCAGGGCATCACGTGGAAGCCGCCTTTGGGCTCGGGAATACACAGCCACTGAAGTGGCGGGATCACATGTGCCTGCAAGTCCTGGGATGCACCACCAGGGTGTAAGGAATTTGAATGAGGAAACCACTTTCATGTGACTGGTGTGCTGAGCTCACACACCCACTTGCGGCGCAAGAACGAGATGAAGAGCTGCCACTGTCAGTGGAGAAGCAGGGCCGTATGCGCAATCTGGAAGACTGGCAACTCCAGACAGCTACGATCGGGTGAACCAGTTTGGAGTGGGGAAAGTCACCGTTGAATAGTGTGTGATGCAGAGTTTGTAGGAGGCCATTAATTGCTATCGCTGCTAAGTAGAACGGAACGCGGAACGTGCAGGACATTGTGGATGACTTTGCACAATGGGTTCCCAACTGTGGAGGGGAGATAGATGGGACACATATTCCTATCTGGCCAATCCCACAAGTCGGCATCCGAGTATCATAAGTCCAGTGATAGATCACAATAATA
>NC_133769.1:95865249-95876804 GCF_003597395.2 Chelonoidis abingdonii
GGTGATGGTGTTTACAGCGCTGCAACTTCCTCACGTGTCCACACTTGCAAGCTAACAGCCAAGCGCTGCAACTCCCTGGCGTGCACGCGCTGGCGTACACCTGGTCTGCTTGGGGTGTAGCGATTCCCGCGCTGTGATGCCAGCCGCTAGCCTTTGCAAGTGCGCAGGGAAGAAGCGCTTTTATCTGGCCCAGAGGTATTAGAAGGATCCCGCAACCTTTTACAGCCACTGTGGCTCATCATTCGCACTCCACTGCCCTGGGCTGAGGTGAACTGCCTTTAACCCTGGAATTTTAAAACTACTCTTCCGTGTGCGCAGCCAGGGAGTGGAGTGCAATCAATGACTGACCATGCTGCCACGCCCAAGGAAGCCCCAAGCTGGAACATTGCATCTGCAGGACCTCATCGTGTTGGGTGAGGAAGCTTGCAGTCACAGCTGCGCTCCCAGCTGTAGAAATGATATACCTATTTGGTTGAGATATCAAAGACCATTGCAGGAGAGGGGCCGCGAAGGGACATGCATACAGTGCAGCGTGGAAGTGAAGGACGTTTGAGGGTGCCTATCGAGAGAGGGAAACCATGCTCAGTGCTGCTGCCCACGACCCGCCGTTTTTACAAGGAGCTTGGATGGCGATTAGGCATGGGGATGACCCACTTCCAATCCAGAGGACTAGAGGAAGTCAGAGAGGAAGAGGGAGAGGGTAGAGGAAAGCGAGAGGTGAGGCTGAGTGGGGTGGGGGGAGACACAGCCCGGGGAGCCAGAGGCACTGCAGCCAGGGCTCGCTCTCAGCAAGCGCGAAGCTGCAGTCAGTCGCAGTCAGCTGGAACTGTTGGTGAGAGAAGCGAGAGGACGGAGGAGTGCTCTGTAGCAGCTTTTATTTTAGGAATGGAACTTTTTGGGAAGAGAGGCGGGGTGGGTTATGGCTGCCTGCATGCATGCTTAGAGGAATAGCCCATGATTGTCTAACCGTTCGCATAAATCGGCCTCTTAGTCTTCAGTAAAGTGTTCGAGCCAGAGCGTGTGGGAATGTGCTTGCACAAGTTTATAGAGAAGAGCCACTTGGTCCTTGGTCCAGCGAGGCTATCGTGCTCGCGCGACGTTGTGTGAGGGTGGGGGGACGCATGCGCACAAGACAATGCTTCACAGGGACGCAGGGCAGCATACACATTGCGTGTAGAAGGACCCTCCGCCTCTTCCCAGGTAAGGCACCAGCGGAGATATCTGGCGATAAAATTCCTGTGTGAAAAGTAGGGATAGGTTTCAGTGCGGTCCTCCCGCGCTCTCTGCTTCCAATCACAGAACACAAGGAGCCCTGCGTGAGCAGTCCACTCCGCAGGGTGGCCCTGTGGCAGGCACACTGGTTCATTAATCCACTCATTGTGTCCCATGTGGACGGCACCATGCTTTCGGCTGCTGGTGGCTCTCGTGGCTATGTTTGCTGTGTTGGTACATTTATGCTACAAAAGTCTACAACCTCCTCACTGGTGATTATATAAACAATGCAGCCTCTTGTAATAAGCTTCTATTTTCTATTTTTATGTCCTTGAATCCTCGCGGCCCGTATCAGCAGCCTGCTGAAAAACTACAGAACTTGAGGAGGAAAACCAAGAAAAAATCAAAAGAGATTTGGTAAAGAGCATTATGAATCAGTATGCCAGAGAGGAAATAGAGGCGTGCGGAGAGCGGAACAGGAGGAGAGAATGCATCAGGAGAGGAACACAAAGCAGGGAAAGAATTGGCTACGCAGGACAAGCACAAGCCTGATAAGCCTCCTGGCACGCCATAACGGACTGTTATGCATACTTTAGCCATGCAGGCAGATCACTACCGGTGCAACACCCCTGCATCCAAAGCTTCCCTCTCATTGTTGCCCCACTGTTTCTCAAAACCCCCTTCCCACCCATACTGTTCTTACCTACACCCGGAGAGCTGCCCGCCAACACCTGTACGTTCACCTAGCCACATGAGAACTAGACCCTTCCTATGCACTCAAGGCCCCATCAACGTGCAGCATATTATATCCTGAAGTGCAGGCAGGCATTGCCACACTCCAGGCGGATCATATTCAATACCTCTGACTGTACGTTCACTCACCCTACGCCGCTGCTTTTTATTACCTTCTTTTTGCAATAAATGATTTCTTGGCTTTTATAAAGCAGTTTCATTATTGCAGAAAAGTGACAACATGCTGTACCCAAGGGAAAATAGCACTGGGCAAATGCTCGTTGTAATCATTGCACTTCATTCCCATGCAAGGACAAACATTACTGTTGCTTTCAGCCTCAATATGCTCCCTCAAGGCATCCTAATCCTTTAGCCTGTCCTGGGCCTCTCTAGTAGCCCTGCATCTTGGCTATGTAAATCAGCCTCCAGTGTTGAACCATCGGAGATCCATTTAGCTGGAATGTTTCACACACTTCCCTTCAACGAAATAGAGGAGGTACAGCACGCGGATATAACCTCAGGATGCTGCTTTTCCTCCATTGTAGCTTCCATAGAAGACATTCGTCCAGTGCCTTTTAAACGCCAAAAGCACTCACAGTCATGCTGCACCAGCTCAGTCTGGTAGTGACTGTTCCTTGGCTCTGTCAACTTCTCCCTGTATATGCTCTAGAGCCAGTGAGCAATTAGACGGGTAACGGGGGTCTCAAGGATCCTGTGGGCATTTCACACCCCTACGTGATCTTGGCGTCTGGAACAAAATCCGGCCTGCAGCTGTCCTGAACAGGCCACTGTTCCAAAGATGTGTTCAGCATACTCCTTTCAGGCCGCCTTGTAATTGTCAATGAATGCCACGGTGATCCACAAGGGCTTGGAGACCACAGACAAATACCCCTTCTGACTTAGATGAGTGTACTCGGATGCCAGGTGGGGGGCCAAGATAGGAATATGTGTCCCATCTATCTCCCCTCCACAGTTAGGGAAACCATTGGTGCAAAGTCATCCACAATGTCCTGCAAGTTCCAGGTACGGTTCTACTTAGCAGGATGCAATTAATGGCCTACAAACTGATCACACTACCAAGCGGTGACTTTCCCCACTCCAAACTGGTTCACAACGATCGGCTAGCTGTCTGGAGTTGCCATCTTCAGATTGCAATCGGCCGCTGCTTCTCCACTGACAGGGCAGCTCTCAATCTCGTGCTTGCGCCGCAAGATGGGTCTGTGATCAGCACACAGTCACCATGAAAGTGGCTGTTCTCATCCAAAAGTTCTACAGCCCTGACATCCCAGGACTTGCAGGACATGGATCCCGCCACTCAGTGGCTTGTCCCGAGCCCAAAGGCGGCGTTCCACGGTGCTGAGCATGTCCGTTACTGCCACACAGCAATTTATGTCACACGCGTCAGGCGAATTGATATCATCCGACTCCTCACTGTCATTGGAGCTGAAGGAATCAGCTCACCTGCCAGAGACTGTAGTTGGCGACATTTATCAGCAAGTCCCCTCAGACTCGGGCTCCATTTCTAACAGATAATCGCGCTGCAGACTCACAATGGGAAAGCTGGGATGTAGCGATGCATCACGGCGCGTTGGGACAGAAGGGAAGACGCCCCTTCGTCCGCCTTCCCACAACACCAAAAATGTGATAATCACTGTACGTCGCTTGCTGTTGACAAGCGGTGTCATCGAGAGGCGTCCCCGCCAAAATGCCACTGCGGCATGTCGGAGGGTGCTCTCCCGGAGGCCAGGATGCGGGTGTTTTAAGATGCCCTGTGGGCGCCATGGTACCCACAGGCACCGCGTTGGGGACCCCTGGGCTAACGACTATTTAGAAAGCTGGACATGCACAAATCCATGCGTCTGGATCTAATGCATTCGACGGTCCTGAGGGAGTTGGCTGCTGTGATTGCAGAGCCATTGGCCATTATCTCTGAAAACTCATGGTGATCAGGGGAGGTCCCAGATGATTGGAAAAAGGCAGATATAGTGCTCATCTTTAAAAAAGGGAAGAAGGAGAATCCAGGGAACTACAGACCGGTCAGGCTCACCTCAGTCCCTGGAAAAATCATGGAACAGATCTTCAAGGAATCCATTTTGAAGCACTTGGAGGAGAGGAAAATGATCAGGAACAGTCAACACCAAGGGCAAGTTCTTGCCAGCAAGTTAAACAAGTATGGATTGGATGAATGGACTATAAGGTGAATAGAAAGCTGGCTAGATTGTCTCCATTCTTAGAGGTTTTTAAGGCCTATCACAATCATGCTTTGCTATTTGCACATCCATGAGACTGCTCTCCGGGGTGCCAGGAACAACACTGACTCCGCGTACAGGAAGTAATGTTCATTTGGGGGCAGAGTTTGCCACCATGACTCTTACTGAGTAACACATTACTCTGTGCATATTCTCATTGCCATTAATGGTACTGCTGGCTGAGTACTGGTCTATTCCATGTGACTCTCACCTATTTAAAGAGCTTATGAAGGAGATTCTAGTCTGAGAAATGCACAAAGCCTGAGGGCTATGGAGAGTCTGGGCAGGGCGCTGAGAAGATCTTATCGTTATGCACAGCCGGTTGGAACTGACCATGGAATAAAGCAGAGCACCAGCAAGCTCCCTACACACTGAGTGATCACTGCACCCCACACGGGCTGCCTCCCTAGGACATATTGTAACCCAGTTCTCCTGAATGACACACCAGTGCCTGCACACACTGCATGCGAGGAGTCATCTGCAAAGGGTGCCCTGGCACTTTCCCAGAAGAATGGTAGTGTGGGGTGGGGAGAATGTGATGGCTCTGGGCTGGGTGCAGGGTGGGGGAGGAGACATGGGGTGATCACGTGTCCTCTCCTTTTGATTGTTCTCCACCCTGCTGCCATGACCAGTAGGGCAGAAACATGCAGTAGTAATTCCAATACGGAAACCAGGCAAACCATGCCACAAAAGTGGATGCATATAGACCAGTTGTCCTTACTTCCTCTCTGGGTAAAATTATGGAGAGAAGGTGAATTAAAAACTGGTTTCCTATTTGGGAAACAATCACATTATAGATGAGGTGCAGAGTGGTTTTAGGAGAGGAAAATGCAGCACTGATCATATTGCTTTATCTACAGTGGACTTTTGTTGGTAAAACTTTTGTCATTCAGGGGCGCGGGAAAAAAAACACTTCCCTGAACAACAAAACTTTTACAGATGAAAAGAGCTGGTGTGAACAGTGCTTTGTCGTTGGGAGAGCTTCCTGCCGACAAAGCTACTGCCTGCCACTCATTGTGAGTTATTACCAGATTTGCCTATTACTTTGGGGTACGCTCATTTATTAGAGTTACTCTTCTGGGAGCTGGGGCTAGGAGTGTTCTGTAATTCTATCAATGTAGTGCTTGTGTCACCTGTGTTCTCATATGGAGCTCTACTTTTCCCTTCTGCACATTCCCTCCCAATGGAGCTGTCCTGCAGGACCTAGGTTCCCCAAGCCTGGGTTCTTCCAGCCCCGGTATCTGTCTCTCTCTCCCTCTCCCCCCTATACCCCTCCCTGGGCTAATCAGCACTCCCAAGCTGACCCCTTATATGTCCCTGGACTCAGTAGGCTGGGTCAAGCAGCATTTCCAATCTGTCACCCTCATATGTCCCAGGTTCAGCATGTCCCTATTCCCACTTTCATGTTACTATTGTTCTGGTAGTAACCCACTTGATGAGCAAACCCCAGAGGATTTTCGGGCACCGGAGGCATCTTTAGCTTAGGTACAAGGAGTGTTGCTGCAGAGCAAATGGGGAAGCCAAAAAACATTCATGAGGGGAGAGAGAGAGAGAGAAAAACAACCAGCTTAACCATGAAAGTATTGCCAGGTAATAACCATACAAGGGGAGCCAAACAAACAAAACAATTATAATATTAAATCTAATNTTCCTCTGCTTCTTCTTCACCAACAAGTTCCAGCTGCTGCGACTGGCTAGCTTCCTCCTGGCTTGAGAAGAGCTCCTGGCTGCATGCCTCCTGGGACTCCGGGGTGTCTCCCCCCACCCCAGTAGCCTCACTCTCGGTTTCCTCTACACCCTCTCGTCCTCTCCCTGCTCTGAACTATCCATCATAGTCCTTGGATTGGCAGTGGGGTCATCCCCAAGTATCGCATCCAGCTCCTTGTAAAAACGGCGGGTCGTGGGGGCAGCACCTGAGCAGTGGTTTCCCTTTGCAATAGGCACTCCACAACTCCTTCACTTTAACCTGCACTGTAGCATGTCCCGTTCGTGGCCCCTTCCCTGCATGGTCTTTGATATCTGGCCATAGGTATCATCATTTCTACAGCTGGAGCGCAGCTGTGACTGCACAGCTTCCTCACCCCAAACACTGATGAGGTCCTGCAGCTCGCAAGTGTTCCATGCTGGGGCTCGTTTGGGGCGTGGAGGCATGGTCAGTGATTGATTGCACTCCACTCCTGGCTGAGCAAACAGGAAGGGTATTTTTAAAATTCCCAGGGCATTAAAGGGCAGGTCACCTGAGCCCAGGGCAGTGGAGTGCGAAATGATGAGCACAGTGGCTGAAAAGGTATGCTGGGATACCTTCTAATACCCTGGAGGCCAATAAAAGCGCTTTTGCTGGCCACACTTGACAAGCAGCGCTGCATCACCAGCGCTGGAATCGCTACACCCCAAGCAGACCAGGTGTACAGCCAGCGCTGCAGCCAGGGAGTTGCAGCGCTGGCTGTGCTTTGCAAGTGTGGACACGGAGTAAGTTGCAGCGCTGTAACCCCATCACCAGCGCTGCAACTCTCAAGTGTAGCCAAGCCCTTTGGGTTAAGTTTAGAGGTGAGAGCAACAAGGGTGATGTCATGGTGGGCATCTGCTATAGACCACCAGACCAGGAGGAGGAGGTAGATGAGGCTTTCTTCAGACAACTTACAGAAGTTTCCAGATCACAGGCCCTGGTTCTCATGAGGGAGTTCAATCACCCTGACATCTGCTGGGAGAGCAATACAGTAATGCACAGACAATCCAGAAAGTTTTTGGACAGTTTTGGGGACAACTTCCTGGTGCAAGTGCCGGAGGAACCAACTAGGGGCTGTGGTCCTCTTGATCTGCTGCTCACAAACAGGGAAGAATTAGTAGGGGAAGTAGAAGTGGGTGGCAACCTGGGCAGCAGTGACTATGAGATGGTCAAATTCAGGATCCTGGCAAAAGGACGAAAAGAGAGCAGCAGAATATGGACCCTGGACTTCACAAATGCAGGCTTTGATTCCCTCAGGGAACAGATGGGAAGGATTCCCTGGGAGGCTAATATGAGGGGGAAAGGAGTCCAGGAGAGCTGGCTATATTTTAAAGAAGCCTTATTGACGGTGTAGGAACAAACCATCCCGATGTGCGGAAAGAATAGCAAATATGGCAGGTGACCAACTTGGCTTAATAGAGAAATCTTCAGTGAGCTTAAACACAAAAAGGAAGCTTACAGGAAGTGGACACTTGGATAGATGACTAAAATATTGGTTGAGCTTGCAGAGGTGTAATTAGGAAGGCCAAATGACAATTGGAGCTGCAGCTAGCAAGAGATGTGAAGGGAAACAAGAAGGGTTTCTACAGGTATGTTAGCAACAAGAAGAAGGTCAGGGAATGTGTGGGACCCTTACTGGAAGAGGGAGGTCAGCTCCCAGACTTTTGCACTGAGCAGTACAGTATGAGAAGGAGGTGAGCAGCCCTCGGTGGTGAAAGAACAGGCTAACGCAGTGGTCTCCAATCTTTTTGACTGGTGGGCGCCAGCTGAAGGACCACTGCGGCGGTGGAGCACCCGCCGAAATGCCGCCCAATTTTGGCAGCATTTAGGCGGTGACACCTCTCAATGACGTCGCTTGCTGTTGACAAGCGGTGTCATCGAGAGGCGTCCCCGCCAAAATGCCACTGCGGCATGTCGGAGGGTGCTCTCCCGGAGGCCAGGATGCGGGTGTTTTAAGATGCCCTGTGGGCGCCATGGTACCCACAGGCACCGCGTTGGGGACCCCTGGGCTAACGACTATTTAGAAAGCTGGACATGCACAAATCCATGCGTCTGGATCTAATGCATTCGACGGTCCTGAGGGAGTTGGCTGCTGTGATTGCAGAGCCATTGGCCATTATCTCTGAAAACTCATGGTGATCAGGGGAGGTCCCAGATGATTGGAAAAAGGCAGATATAGTGCTCATCTTTAAAAAAGGGAAGAAGGAGAATCCAGGGAACTACAGACCGGTCAGGCTCACCTCAGTCCCTGGAAAAATCATGGAACAGATCTTCAAGGAATCCATTTTGAAGCACTTGGAGGAGAGGAAAATGATCAGGAACAGTCAACACCAAGGGCAAGTTCTTGCCAGCAAGTTAAACAAGTATGGATTGGATGAATGGACTATAAGGTGAATAGAAAGCTGGCTAGATTGTCTCCATTCTTAGAGGTTTTTAAGGCCTATCACAATCATGCTTTGCTATTTGCACATCCATGAGACTGCTCTCCGGGGTGCCAGGAACAACACTGACTCCGCGTACAGGAAGTAATGTTCATTTGGGGGCAGAGTTTGCCACCATGACTCTTACTGAGTAACACATTACTCTGTGCATATTCTCATTGCCATTAATGGTACTGCTGGCTGAGTACTGGTCTATTCCATGTGACTCTCACCTATTTAAAGAGCTTATGAAGGAGATTCTAGTCTGAGAAATGCACAAAGCCTGAGGGCTATGGAGAGTCTGGGCAGGGCGCTGAGAAGATCTTATCGTTATGCACAGCCGGTTGGAACTGACCATGGAATAAAGCAGAGCACCAGCAAGCTCCCTACACACTGAGTGATCACTGCACCCCACACGGGCTGCCTCCCTAGGACATATTGTAACCCAGTTCTCCTGAATGACACACCAGTGCCTGCACACACTGCATGCGAGGAGTCATCTGCAAAGGGTGCCCTGGCACTTTCCCAGAAGAATGGTAGTGTGGGGTGGGGAGAATGTGATGGCTCTGGGCTGGGTGCAGGGTGGGGGAGGAGACATGGGGTGATCACGTGTCCTCTCCTTTTGATTGTTCTCCACCCTGCTGCCATGACCAGTAGGGCAGAAACATGCAGTAGTAATTCCAATACGGAAACCAGGCAAACCATGCCACAAAAGTGGATGCATATAGACCAGTTGTCCTTACTTCCTCTCTGGGTAAAATTATGGAGAGAAGGTGAATTAAAAACTGGTTTCCTATTTGGGAAACAATCACATTATAGATGAGGTGCAGAGTGGTTTTAGGAGAGGAAAATGCAGCACTGATCATATTGCTTTATCTACAGTGGACTTTTGTTGGTAAAACTTTTGTCATTCAGGGGCGCGGGAAAAAAAACACTTCCCTGAACAACAAAACTTTTACAGATGAAAAGAGCTGGTGTGAACAGTGCTTTGTCGTTGGGAGAGCTTCCTGCCGACAAAGCTACTGCCTGCCACTCATTGTGAGTTATTACCAGATTTGCCTATTACTTTGGGGTACGCTCATTTATTAGAGTTACTCTTCTGGGAGCTGGGGCTAGGAGTGTTCTGTAATTCTATCAATGTAGTGCTTGTGTCACCTGTGTTCTCATATGGAGCTCTACTTTTCCCTTCTGCACATTCCCTCCCAATGGAGCTGTCCTGCAGGACCTAGGTTCCCCAAGCCTGGGTTCTTCCAGCCCCGGTATCTGTCTCTCTCTCCCTCTCCCCCCTATACCCCTCCCTGGGCTAATCAGCACTCCCAAGCTGACCCCTTATATGTCCCTGGACTCAGTAGGCTGGGTCAAGCAGCATTTCCAATCTGTCACCCTCATATGTCCCAGGTTCAGCATGTCCCTATTCCCACTTTCATGTTACTATTGTTCTGGTAGTAACCCACTTGATGAGCAAACCCCAGAGGATTTTCGGGCACCGGAGGCATCTTTAGCTTAGGTACAAGGAGTGTTGCTGCAGAGCAAATGGGGAAGCCAAAAAACATTCATGAGGGGAGAGAGAGAGAGAGAAAAACAACCAGCTTAACCATGAAAGTATTGCCAGGTAATAACCATACAAGGGGAGCCAAACAAACAAAACAATTATAATATTAAATCTAATGTAAATTTGATTATAAAAGTCAGGTTTAGAAAACTATAACTGATCAGATAAGTCAGGGTCAGAAGGTGAGAGAGAGAGCTGGGTTCTCACCACTCCGTGAAATTTGACTCCATCGGGGTTCCCAGGTGGTGGTGGTGGTAGCTGAGGGTCCAGAGTGCTGGAGACAGGCAGAGCCCCCAGCATGATCAGTCAGGGGAAGACGTCATCCCAACGGAGCTGATGCAGATTTTGGATCCAGGCATCAGAACACTTACTTGAGTGTGGGTAGGGGTTTTTGTAGAGAAACAAGAGTGGCTCAAGGAAGAACACTAGATTTGTTTATAGTTAAACTGATGGCTCAAGGGAGTAGACCAAAGTTGTTTTGTTCAGGCTGGACAATGGGAACTGATCATTCCTGGCTATGGCTGGTGTTCTTCGAGGGAGCTCACAATGCATTTAGGCAGCTTTAGTATTTTGGATATCAGTAAAGGATTTATTACTAGAACTGGTCTGATAACTACTGAGCTGGGTGCGTGCAGGTGTAGGTTCATTAACATCTGGAGCAGAGATCCCCCAGCATGCAGTGCTCCCCTTCTTTTCTGGTCCCAGAGTTCAGTGCGGTTCTTGCCTTGGAATCTTTGTTCTCCATTCCGTATGCTAATGGAGATGCTTCCCTGTCCCATCTTTGATGCAAATGAGCCTATGGGAGTTTCCTTAATCCTGTCACCCTTGTCCAGAGGGGTTTAGGTCTCTCCCCCACTGCCTTTTCATTGCTTTTTGTAAGTCTTTCTTCTGATCGGGTTTGGTTCAGGCAGAGGCTCAGGGTGAAGGATCCGTTAATGAGTCAGACAGGTTGGATACTGTGCCCTGGTTCGCCAAGAACACAGAGCTGACAGGTAACAGGGTGGACGTTTTTTGTCAGTGAGAGAGCTCTCTCTTGCTGACAAAGAGTGGCTACACTGCACGCCTTTTAGTGGCACGGCTGTAGTGGCACTGCTGTCGCTGAAAGGTGCATAGTGTAGACATAGCCTTAGAAACTGAAATACCAAAAAGTATGAGGCACAATGATTCATTAGACTTGTCTTTCTAGATATTGAAAAGGCATAAGACATGCTATGGAGGGAAGGGTTATTGTACAAAGTAGGTGCACTGGAGATAAGGGGGAAATATATGGGTGGAAAAGAGAATTTTTGAGTAGAAGGACATGCAGGTCAGAGCTGGGAAAGTTCTGTTGAATATATAATATAAATAATAGTACATCATAGGGAAGGGTTATCAGCCCAATCTTGCTTAATAGTATGATAAATGATCTCCCAAAACAAATAAGTACTGGGATAGGTGTCACTCTATTTGCAGGTGATTGTGTGTTGCGGGAAAGGAACAGGAATACTGAGATGGCAGAAAAGAGAATCAACAAAGCCTTATGTGCGATATCTGACTGGGGTTTCAAGTTTTCCATTGCTAAAACCAAAGGACTGATCTTTGTAAAAAGGAAAGTTACAAAGGAATGTTAACTGTATCGGCATGGAGAACAAATAGACATAATTAAGGGCTAAGCTATACTCGAA
>NC_133769.1:95876904-95980373 GCF_003597395.2 Chelonoidis abingdonii
AGGAACAGAAAAGAGTTTCCATGATTAGGAGATAGAGGCCTGGCCAAGAAAGTGTTGTGCCTGTGGGAGGAGGGAACTTCTGAAAAAAGAATGCCTCTGCCTATATTGTAATAAGAAGGCTTGTTCTGAAGGGAGGAAAGCAGGACAGCCCCACAGAGTCCCACTTGTTGGGCAAGCAGGAAAAGGGGGCCTGTTTTTCCAGTCGGGAACTAGGACATGTAAAGAAGTATTGTCCTCCCAAGAACAGTAAACGTAGGCAGGAAAAGGGCAAGGCTGAGGGAGAGAAACAGAAGGGAGTTCCCGTGCAAGGGAGTTAGTCTTGATTGATAAAGTACTAATTACTGATAAAACCCCGCTGGTGGAGAAGCCAGCCAGGTAAGGTATAAAGCCAAGAAGTTTGCGGCAGAAAGGGGACTGCAGGGAGAGAGTCTGCAGTCACTCTCTGGGCACAGAGAGGCAGGTAGGAGGAAACCCAGGGGGAAGCTAGAGCCATGGGTTCCTGTCCCTGGCAGAAGGGGTTTACCCAGAGGAGTTATGGGGAATAAAGTCTGTGGAAGGCAGAGCAGGAAGAAGGCCAGGGAAAGAGCAGCAAGGGCTAAGACTGTGTAGACCTTGGCTGCTGAGGACAGGGTCCCTGGTCTGGAACCTGGAGTAGAAGATGGTCCCTGTTTTCTCCATCAGCCACTGGGAAAGTGGCTCTGGAGCAGGACTTGGGCCAGAAGACTGCCTGACACGGCACATGGACAGATTGTCCAGTGTGACTCTGACACCCCAGAAGGGGAGGACTAAATGGTGAGCTGGCTGGAGGGACAAGTCATGGACAGGGAGAACACTGAGTCCCAGAGAGTTCACTGTGCGAGCAGCCCACAGAAAGGGCTCCCAGACCAGATGAGAACCAATCCCCAGATCCAGCCACAAGGAGCCGCCCTGGAAATGAGTGTACCCCATTACAACGCCCCAATCTTTCACCCTTTGGAAAACAGTACAGCTCCCCTGTTTTTGTAAAAATAGTGGGAGGGCAGATATGTAACTTCAACTTCGAACATATTCCAAATTCTTCAGAAGGCATCTACTATACATGCTGTGCTACTGAATAAGCTAACTATTTAGAGTTATTGAAGATACGATTAGAATAAAACAAACTTGGAAGATATAGTTCATACACACTAAAATGACGGAGAGGCATTGCTCAAGTCAATCTAGTTAGTCTATTTGGGAGTCTTCCAGACTGCATGGCCAGAGATGAGTCTCTCTCATGCCCGGAGAGCTCACCAGATGCATTGCTTTCTGCGGGCATGGGTCAGTTAGGCATCATTTGACTAAAAGCTTGGGAAATGTTATCTTGGGTCTGAAATGGTTGGTGACTCTTGTTCTGGGTGATTTTGGTGTAATCAATCTCACTGAAAAGCAGATTTGTTTTCTTCTCTGTGATAAGTGGCTTTGGATCTTCAACTTTATGTATTAAAAAGACCCAGCAACTTTGGATGATTTGGAACCATTCACAGCTATCAAGCTGTGCAAAAACTAATCTGTGTGACTATGGGACTTCATTGTTTTGTGACTCAAGTCCTCCCTGAGCTGCAACTGTTTATCAGGAACATTTGTATCTTGCTTCATATTATACAATAGGTCTCTTAGGGGTGGCGACCACGTCTCTCTCTCTCTGTGGAACGCCCAACACAATGGGAATCTGAGCTTTGACTGGGGCCTTTTCAGGCTACCGTAATTAAATGTAACAATTATTTTTATTATTACAACACACTTGCTGTTTTGTACACGGCTGCTGTCATTGAGTCAGGTGTGGCAAGCATTCTGTTTGGCTCAGCCTCCAATCGTATCTTGTTGTTTTTCAGTTGTGCTGTCATCTAATTTCACTATGTTGGGGTGATGTGCATTGCCACAAGTTTGGCAATGGTATACTGAGTAGCTACACTTAACAACTATGTAACTACTGATTAGATTTGTGAAAGAATGATGGCTTTTATGAGAAAAGCATGAATTTTGCCAGACTCTTAGGGCTGGACCCAATAAAGATTTTCAGGTCTGGGGCCATTGCCATCTCATGCAATGCTGGCTGTGGCAGCCATTTTAAATTCAGAATCCATTTTTTGTCTGCTGATGTTTTTCTGATGCTGATTGTTTATGGTATTAAATCATCCCGTGGGTTTTTAATTTTGTACTTCTGTATTCCCATTGTTTTAGGTATCCTAACAATTAAAACAATGAATTGTGATGATTTGAGATTATATAAAAATATTAAGAATTAACATGGTCTAGTAAATTCTTCCTGGTGACACACTGTGAAGTATTATTTTCACAGAAAAATAACACAATAAGTTTACAAGTTTCCATTTAGGAACAGAAAATTATATTTCATCTGCATAACAGGATATTGCAGGAGGTTTGCTGAACAAGGGGAGTTTATTTTCCTTGATGGGCTCTGTTAAAGGCTTAGTTTTATCTTGCAATCTCTGCTACAAATATGGTGTAACTAAGGGTATGTCTACATTACGGGATTATTCCGATTTTACAGAAACCGATTTTTGGAAACAGATTGTACAAGGTCGAGGGCACACGGCCACACTAAGCACATTAATTCAGCTGTGTGCGTCCATGGTCTGAGGCTAGCGTCGATTTCCGGAGCATTGCACTGTGGGTAGCTATCCCATAGCTAACCCATAGTTCCCACAGTCTCCCCCGCCCATTGGAATTCTGGGTTGAGATCCCAGTACCTGATGGGGCCAAAAATTTGTCACGGGTGCTTATGGGTAAATTTCATCAGTCAATCCTCCCTCCGTGAAAGCAACGGCAGACAATCATTTCGTGCCCTTTTCCCAGGATTGCCCTGGCAGACGCCATAGCACGGTAACCATGGAGCCCGTTCAGCCTTTTGTCACTGTCACCGTATGTGTACTGGATGCTGCTGACAGGTGCAATACTGCAGTGCTACACAGCAGCATCCCCTTGCCTTTGCAAGTTAGCAAAGACGGTTACCAGCCATACTGTACCATCTGCTGCTTTGCAAGTTGACAAAGATGGTTACCAGTCATATTGTACCATCTGCTGCTATCATGAGTGCTCCTGGTTGGCCTCAGTGAGGTTGGTCGGGGGCACCTGGACAAAAATGGGAATGACTCCCCAGGTCATTCTCTTCTTTAAGTTTTGTCTAATGCAGAGTCAGTCCTGCCTAGAATATCAGACAATCCTACTAAAGAACCAGAGAGGAAAACGGCCGCTCTGGGTCAGAGCCCCAGCTATCCCGCAGAAATGATGAGCTGCATGCCATTCTAGGGGGTGCCCCTGCAACAACCCCACCCATTGCTTCCCTCCTCCTCCACCCCCCCGGGCTACCGTGGCAGTTATCCCCCCATTTGAGTGATGAAGTAATAAAGAATGCATGAATAAGAAACATCATTGACTTTATTACCTCTGCAAGCAGAGATCAAAGGGGGGAGGGGAGGGCGGTTGGCTTACAGCAAAGTAGAGTGAACCACCATTCTGCACTTGCTCAGCCTATAGCTGGAAATGGGAATCTGTGACAAGCACTAGGATAGAAGCACAGGCAGGACTAAATCTCCAATTGTGTGTGGGCCTTTGGTTGAGACTGGTAAAATACAAAATGTCCCAGGATATGTATGTTGGGGGACAGTTCTAAATGGCAGCTTAATTTTTTTATTTGCAGCAAAAGGTAGAGGTCTAAGTATCTGATTGTGATTCCTGGTAGCAAGGGGTAGGCGCAACAGCGCGGTGCTGCTGACTGGGGAAAGCAGCCTGAGACAGAAGCTTCCAGCTGGCATGGTATTCCAGGCAGGACTGACTCTCCATTAGACAAAACTTAAAGAAGAGAATGACCTGGAGTCATTCCCATTTTTGCCCAGGTGCCCCCGGCTGACCTCACCAAGGCCAGCCAAGAGCACCCACTGGATGACGATGACGGATACCAGTCATACTGTACCATCTGCTGTCCGCAAGGCAAGGGAAGGAGATGCTACTGTGTAGCGCTGCAGCACCGCGTCTGCCAGCAGCATCCAGTAGACATACGGTGACATTGAAAAAAGGCGAGAAACTAATTTTTCCCCTTTGCTTTCATGGAGGGGAAGGGAGAGGGGCTGATGACATATACCCTCAACCACTCGCGACAATGTTTTTGACCCTTCAGGCTTTGGGAGCTCAGCCAAGAATTCAAATTGTTTTCAGAGAGTGCGGGAACTGTGGGATTGCTACAGTAGTCAGTTGCCCCTCCCTCCGTGAGCGTCCATTTGATTCTTTGGCTTTCTGGTACGCTTGTCTCAGCTCCTTAAGTTTCACGCAGCACTGTGTGATGAGTTCCTGTTGTGGCCTCTGTCCACATAGCCCTGGAGATTTTTTCAAATATTTTGGCATTTCATCTATTGGAACGGAGTTCTGATAGAACAGATTCATCTCCCCATACAGAGATCAGATTCAGTGTCTCCCATATGGTCCATGCTGGAGCTCTTTTTTGAGTCTGGGGCGGCATGGTGACCTGTGTTGATCAGCTCTTCATGCTGGGCAAACACAAAATGAAATTCAAAAGTTCACGGGGCTTTTTCTGTCTACCTGGCCAGTGCATCTGAGTTCAAATTGCTGTCCAGAGCGGTCACAATGGTGCACTGTAGGTTAGCTCCTGGATGCCAATAGCATCGAATTGCGGCCATACTAACCCTAATTTGAAATGGCAATACCGATTTCAGTGCTACTCCCCTCGTCTGGGAGAAGTACAGATATCGATATTAAGAGCCCTTTATATCGAAGTAAAGGGCTTCGTTGTGTGGACGGGTGCAGGGTTAATTTGGTTTAATGCTGCTAAATTCGAGACAGACTCGTAGTGTAGACCAAGCCAAGGAGACAATCACAGAAGGGTTTGCAATGTCTTTGATGTCTAGTTTAACAAAGTCTACACTCTTTTCGGAGAAGGGGTTGCCCATGTCTTCAATGACCTCAACCAGTGCCTTGACAGGTCATGCAAAGGAATCTTGGACACTTTTCACCTGCTCGTGGTGTTTTGCATTAGACCCTTTCTCTGCTGCGGCTCCAAACTCCTTTCAACCTGGCCACCTCTGGTCCTGCTCTCATCCAGTGCTGAAGAGCCTCTGGACTTCCTGCTATCCCCTTTCATTATGGCATTATTTTGCTCATGAGCTTGGTCAAGGATGATTGCAGAGAAAGTGTGCTATGTTTGGCGACCTGTGAAGTTCCCCTTTAGGAACTCTTTAGCTATGTCTGGATGCACTGTGTGAAGGCTTACTGTAACTGGGAGGTAAGCAGGCACCTAACAAGTGAAATTAGTATCATCTAATGCAAAGAACCAGGGTCACAGCTTCCCAAGGCATTCAGCGTAGAGAGGGAAGTTTGCCTGGCAGATTCACAGCACGCGAGTCAATAAAAGAAGCTCCAGATGAATGTGCTATGCCAGAATTGGGACATTGGGTTTTCTAGTTTTTGCTTATCACATGATGTATCATACCCCATTCTGACATACTAGGTACAGTCCAGACCAATGAGCCACTGTGTCACACCTGCCCTGCAAGCTTGGGTGCCTTAAGATGCCTTGCTGAAGTAGCTCCCACTTAGGCCATTCACAAACAGCCTTCCAGCATGCAAGCCCCATGCTGATTGTGCAACTGCCGCCTGCCAGCCACACTTGGGTTACACTCTGGCTCTCACCAACCTTGGTTATATTGCAGGGTGACCCCAACACCCCCAGTCCCCGATTTTCCCCCAGAAATGTATGTTCTGTGCTTGGCAGACCTCTCCTGGACAGTGCCGAATATTTCAAATCCATTATTCCTTAAAGGGACTAATATGTTAGCTTATGATCTCAAATAGTTATTCAGACAATTGAATTTATACACTGGTTTAGCAAAAACAATAAAATGAATTTATTTAACTACAAAGACATTTTAAGTGAATATCAGTAATGTGGCATAAAAAGTCAGAAATGGTTACAAGAAAAATGAAGATATGACTTCACTAATACCTAAATTAAACTATATCAGATTTGAGCAAAATGTCTTACCGTATGCTTTTAGTAGTTTTACTGACCAAACTCTGTAGGTCAGAACCCCTCCCACAGAGTCCAATGAATGCTTCCTTTATCTCTTTAGGTGTAGTGAATTTGATTGGTGGAGTGGGGTGCATTGGGGTGTTTGCCCCTCCTTTTTACTGTCTCCATCTCCAAGTGCCCAGTTCGATGTGTATTTCAAGAGAGGAACTAAGAGTTTATGTGGAAGGATGTTCCCTGATGGTTTTTTCTCACCTTTTTGAGCTTTCTTTGTTTCCCTTCCTGCTTGATGACTCTGTTTGAGGCTTAAATGCAAATTAAGCAGAGCACACATTCCTTTGTTTAGGACAGACCTGTTTGCCAACCTTAGTTTGGGTAGGGCTGTGGAATTTGGGAACATGTGTTTATAATATCATATGGGGAAATATTATAATTTAAGTACACTGTTGCCATGCAGTGTCTGGCAACAATGGCTCTGATGCAAGACACTGCCCAGTGTGCACCAGCAGTGAGGCTCCCCTACTAAAAGCTAAAATCACTGGGAGCTGTGTTAAATTTTGGGCCCTGAAAACATCTTGGTGATTGGCCAACAGGGTGGCTGGTGGAGAGGCACAGCGAGTGGCCAGCAGGGCAGCTGGTAGAGTGGTGCAACAATCGGCCAGCAGGGTGGCTGGTGGAGAGGGCCAAAGCGAAGGCCTGCAGAGAGGGGTAGCAAGTGAGTGCCCGAGCAGCAGAGTGAGTAAGGTGCCTCCTTACCCGTCCCCCACTCCCACCCCAGGGTGGGAGATGAACTCTGCAGATACACCTCTGAACTCTGGGCCTCAATGCTACTTCAATCCATGACCCTTTTCCTGGGACCTGTGGGGTCACTCCCTTCCTTTTAAAAAGATGAAATCCTCATGAATGGTGGTTTGGCTTCAAAACCACAGAACAGAATTAATCATCTTCATTTTCTTTTGAAGTAAAGTGTTCATCAGTTCCACCAGTCATTTTGTCTTATGCATTATCTCACAGCAGTCAGTACAGATCTTTTGTTAACTTGTTTCCAGATTCTGTTATGGTTAAAGTTTTTTTGGAATTTTATCAATGATAATGCCTGACATATTTAGTCAGCAATGGACTTGTGCTGGTGTTAAGGTCTAGTTTTAAGGAGTATGAAGCTCCATTAAGATTCCTTCCTAACATCCACAGTTAGTGTAATATGCTGGTTTTATTTAATGGAGACATCTAGAAAACAAAAATACGTGTTGCACCTGTTTCTTGTGCTTTGATGACTGCAAAAGTTGGAGATATCCCTGGGGCAGATCCCTTGACCCTCTTGGTATGTCTTGCTTGTCTAGTTTTTTGTAATTTCTTCTTTGCTACTTTTCTCACATGAAAGAAAAGTCTTCAGTGCTCCGACACTGCAAGTATAATTGTAGCATCCATACGTAGGCGAGCCTCGTGTACTCCCTTATTTCACTGAAGCTATGTGTCATACTCTGCTACTAGATTGGTAATACTGTCCTGGTGCTTCAGTCAACCACTGTGTTTCCCACACTTTTTAATTAGGCCCAAGGTGCCGGGAGTGATTATCCAAGCAGCCTGCCATTTGACATTTTTGTATTAAATGAGCCTACAAATTTCCTTATCTTCATTTGATGTATCTTAAGAGTCTGAGTCAGCTTCTATTCAATGAAACTTTTTGAAACTGTGTCTTCTGTCGGGCTGTGTTTTGTCTGAAGTCTTGGAGTTTGAATGTGATTACTAGGGATCCTAGTTTTCCATGATAAAACCTCCCCCAAATTCTCCGATTAAAAAACCATAAAAATCTGCATTTAAAATGAAAGGTTGAAAATTAGTTTCCCTTTCCACAATATGTATCAGTATCAGTTGACCACAATGTTTTATTTATTATATTTACAATTTTTTAAGGTGAGAGCCTGAATACACCCCCTCCCACCCATTCTACTGATTATCCACATTTTTGACTATCTGATTTGGCCCCAGTCCCAATTAGCTCAGATAATCGGGGTTCCAGTGTATATGTTTTTATTTTTTTCCCACAGATAGTAAGAACTAAATATTCTGTGTAAAAACACAAATTCCACTTTTTTCCATGGCAAATGGATTTCTAGGATCTCTGGTTACTACATATGTGTCACTTGCCTTCTTGCTTTAACACACTGATGCAGAGATTTCTGCCCATGAATGTGTCAGGTTTCCCTTTCTGCAGGACAACAATCTCCTTCACAAAGGAGCAGTTTGCCACATTTGTATTAAGTGGTGTTGCCTATTTTCTGCCAGGTGGGTGATTTGTTTTTTCTGGCTTATGTGTCTTTATTGCCCATCAGTAATTTGGACCTTGCCGCTCCTGTCTGTCTAAAGTATTTACAGAGACCCAATAGCTGCAACATCTAGGCACTGAACACAGTAAGAGGACATGAGGTTTAGACAAAAGCAGACTCCATTCCTGCCTTCCTGGGGTTCAGGATGTGGGGCTCTTTAAATGTATTTCTCATCACAGCTCTCCTACTTACCGGATCTTTCAGACAGAAGATGGGTTTCACGCTAGGCCCTGAAGGTGCCCAGACTACAGCAGACTGATTCTCCAGCAGGATGTTCCGCTACCTACAGCCTAGCTCTGAAAAGGCCCCACCTCCATGTTCCTGCATTCTCACTCTGGGAAGATCTAGTTTCATTGAGTGAATCGACAAAGCCACCCCTGAAGTAATCTGATCCTACTGGGCACCAGAGGACTTCTGGATCAGGGGGTGCATTTTAATAAATTGCTGCCTCCTTCCACAAAGAGAGAGAGAGAGAGAGAGAGAAAGCTCTTCCCATAGCTTTGTTAACACAGTACTGAGCCCTTTCACGCCCCAGCTGAAAAACTCCAAACAGCCCTTTTCTTCAGAGCTCACAAATGTGAATGTAGGAGGCAAGACTCAGGAACAACTCCGGCCACAGAACAGCAAAGTTCCCCTAGAAGACAACTTTGGCAAGATCTTGCTTTAGGCAGTGGCACTCCTTCTAGGAGCTGCTCCATGTGTATGGCCTGGGCTGAGCAATCCACTCCCCCAGCACAGCAGCCCCATTCCTCACGGTGGTGGCCCATAATAGGTTTATGTTGAAGTCTTTTTTTTAAACATAAGTAACTCCCCCACAGAAGCTGTAAGCGAGAGTTAAGTGTGGGTCGGAACCACCCTCACCATTACACACACTCCAAACTTCACGCATAAAGGAATCACAATCTAAATTTAAATAAACAATTCAGACCCCAAGTGTAGTAACCCACAGTTCACAGGCTTGTACTAATAAAGAAAAATTCTCATTAGCCAGCACCCAAATAACCTCAACTTTGTCTTTGCAGCTCTGTTAGACTACCCTTCCTTTTAGTAGTGCACATGTAACAGGGTGGCCTGCCCCTTTAAGGGCCAGGAGGCTGTGGGTCAGCCAGCCCTTTCCAATTAGCCTTGCCTTGCTACACCTGCACTGGAAGTGAGATTTAAAGAGAGCTCTTATGGGAGCCCAAGGGACTGAAGGTAGTGCTGGGGTGCCAGCAGGACAGAGGCCTGAGAAGCTACAGCTGGTAACCACATTGGGAGTGACCTATCTCTGGCTCCTGTCACCAGTCTCTGAGTCTAGCAAACTATTTCTGTGGAGTCTCCTCTCGCCCTGTGGGGTTGGCCTCCAAATGGTTCTGTCCCTCCGTTCTGTGATGGTCTTTGTGTCTCTGCTGGCTCTCTCTGGGTGTTATCTGCTGGCTTGTTTCCTGTTCCTTTGGATCACTTGTCCTTCTAGCATAGACAACTCACATGACCTGAGTGCTGCTTCACCCCTCAAAACTCAGTTCTATAGTCCAATCCTTCAGATGTCTCTGTAATGGCTGGGTCCCCACAGGAATGCTTGTCTCCAGGGCCAGTAGATCCTTGGTTGACATGTTGTACTCTAGTGCCTGCTTTCTCTGATTGTTGGCCATCTGCTCTGACAGATGTTCCTATCCTTTTCACTGCAACAGGTCTCCCCTCGCAGGTAGCAGTGTTTTGTCCTTTGTCCCATCTATGCCTGCACTGAACAGCTTTGGCACTCCTGTGATGGAGTTGTCCTGTCACTGACTTGATTCTTGTATCTAGCAGGTCACTGACCTCCCAGAAGTTTGAATAGTAGCCCACTATAATCAAGTATTGCTTTTCCTTGAAGCTAAACAAGTCCACTTCCACCTTTTTTCAAGGCAGTAAGCCCAGTGTCAACAGGAGGCATTAGGGTTGTCAGTTTTGGTTTGACATATTCTAGGAGATTTCATCACACGAGTCTCTCTCCGCTGCAGCCTGTACCTCAAACACCTCATATCTGTCCCCAGCCAGAGCCCTCATCCCCTGCACACCAACCCTCTGCCCCAGCCCTGAGCCCCCTGCTACAAGTGAACCCCTCATCCACGGGTCCACCTCGCAGCCCTCACCCCCATACCCCAAGCCTCTGCACTAGCCCTCAGCCCCTCCCACACACCACATCTTCATCCCCAGCCAGAGCCCTCATTCCCCAACCCTCTGCCCCAGCCCTGAGGCCCCTCCCACGCTCCGAACCCCTTGGCCCCAGCCCCGCCACACATCACCTCCATGTTGGTGCACATAACAAAATTAATTCCGCACATGGATGGAAAAAATTAGAGGGAACATTGTCCCACACCAGAGTGAAGTGAAGGCAGGGGCCTGCCACTTGAAAGTGAAGTATTGGGGGGACTGGAAAAGGTTCTCAGAAGGAGCAACCTACTAGTGGACAATGTCAATTTGAATGAAAAGAAAAGTTAAAATAGAACAATGTGTGTTGAACTAGATGGACCATTCGCCTGACCCAGAAAGACAAAGCCTGGGTCTCCATGCAAAGAACATTTAGAAAGATTTTGACAAGGCTTTTAATGGACTTGGCTGCATTAAGGATACTATACATCATATAGCTGTGGCTCTCATTATTCTACCAAAACCGCAAGTCACCAAGTAAAATCCCTCTGATGCTGAAAGGGCAAGTAAAAGCTGAACTTACCTGAATGGTAAAATTAGAAGTTAATGATCAAATTCAGACTCCAGCTGATTAGGAGAAAAGTATGAAAATGTTAACTGCAAAAGCTCACAATCCAGAATCCAAGCAAAATGACTCCATGTTGTTGGATTAGGGGGGTTTTGGGAGTGTGGGGGGGTGTCCAAATCTCATTATTTTCATCCGCTCTCATGGGGAAATAGTTTTATTTTGTGTAATGGCCCATCCACTCCCAGTCTTTATTCAAGCCTAATTTAATGGTGTCCAGTTTGCAAATTAATTCCAATTCAGCAGTTTCTCGTTGGAGTCTGTTTCTGAAGTTTTTTTATTGTAATATTGAGACTTTTAGGCCTGTAATCAAGTGACCAGGGAGATTGAATTGTTCTCTGACTGGTTTTTTAATGTTATAATTCTTGACGTCTGATTTGTGTCCATTTATTCTTTTATGTAGAGACTGTCCAGTTTGGCCAATGTGCATGTACACAAAGTAAAACTATTTCCCCATGTTTATTTCCCCCACACATACCATTCCTCACACTTTCTTGTCAGCTGCTGCGAATGGACAATTTTGATTACCACTGCAAAAAGATTTTTTCTCTCCTGCTGGTAATAGCTCACCTTAACTGATCACTCTCATTAGAGTGAGTATGGTAACACCCATTGTTTCATGTTCTCTGTGTGTGTGTGTATATATATATCTCTATATATCTCTATATCTTCCTACTGTATTTTCCACTGCATGCATCTGATGAAGTGGGCTGTAGCCCACGAAAGCTTATGCTCAAATAAATTTGTTTGTCTCTAAGGTACCACAAATACTCCTGTTCTTTTTACACAAGGAATGTAGATCGCTTGGGGATAGCTTCCCAGGCAGCATGATTTCACATCTTATTCTACCACTTTAGGAAGCTATCACCCATGCAAACTACATTTCTGCATAGGCATTATTTACCATCAGTGCTACATTTATGGTTTACGCTCTTGCTTGAAAACATGGAGAAAAATATGCTCACTGTTCCTATTCTTTATATATATTCTTGGTGTCACATATGTAAGCCTCCAAATTGCTGTACACAGAGAGCAGGAAGGTGTCAGGGATACAAGCAAGCTGGGGCAGAAAGAGACATGTATAGACATGAGATTTGGTAAGCAGACATGAGATTTTAATCCCAATAACATCAGAGAACATTAGTTCAAAGGTAGGATATCAAAGAATCAGATGCCACAATGCACATTACACCAAACCTCACATGCCACCTGTTAGTGAATTATTATACATCATCATTGTTATACATTATATAGGGGGATTCCTGTCAAACTCTGTGCACCTCTGCCAGTTGGCATCAGGAGGTGCCTTTCTCCCTCATGTTACATCAGGAGTTCTCAAACTGGAGGGTCACAAAGTGGTTATATGGGGGTGGTCATGAGCTGTCAGTCTGCACCCCAAACCCCGCTTTGCATGCAGCATTTATAATGATGTTAAATATATTTTAAAAATTTTAATTAAATATTTTAATTAAATAAATACTTAATTAAATACATATTTTTAATTTGTAAGAGTGGGGGGTCACACTCAGAGGTTTGCTATGTGAAAGAGGTCACCAGTACAAAAGTTTGAGAACCACTGCATTACATACCACAGATGCTGGAAACGGAGCTATGCCCTTTCTCTTTTGCAGGGGCTGGGCCACCCTTTATTACCACTCCCCTGAGAGTTTGTATTATCTAGGCAGAGGAGGGGCTACAGAGAAATTCTGGCCAAGCAGCTCCAAGCTGTGATATTATCAAGAGCGGGACACGTGTTTGAGAAATAGAGAGCGAGAGAGAGAAAGGGAACAGGTGGAGGAAACTAGGAAGACAGAAACAGCAAAGAGTGAGAGAACAGGGGCAGGAAAAAGAGGCAGGGGTGAGAGTTAAAAATACAGAGGGGGTCAAAGGGGAGAACGATCATGAAGCTGCTCCTGTGGCTCTGGTCCCAGCTTCGATCCTGCGGGAACAACCTCCCAGCACTGGGCATAGCCCTCACAGTCTTCGCTCTGCTATTTGATTTCCTGAAGCGCAGGAAGAGCTGGAGTCGTTACCCACCAGGGCCGACCTCTCTGCCTTTCATTGGGACCATGTTGCAGATCGATTTCCACAACCCGCACCTCTCCTTTACCCAGGTCAGTGCCAGAGGGGCTGGAGAGCACAGTTAAGGTGGCCAGATAGCAAGTGTGAAAAATCGGGACAGGGTGGGAGGTAATTGGTGTCTATATAAGACTAAACCCTGGATATATTCAGGACTGTCCCTATAAAATCAGGACATCTGGTCACCCTGAGCACAGTGTGCTGGGGAACTGAGCTGGTGTGGGCTGGTGGTTCGTTAATCCAGCTGGTGTGGGCTCGAGGGGCTATTTTACATGCAGGGGCTTTTCCAACACAGTAACCGTCAGTCCTCCTAGGGATGGAGGGGCTTTAAGGCTCTATGATTACAGTAGCGCCTCAAAGATAGGAACATCAGAGTGGTGGACTTACCGGTCAACCGGACACCGTCTGGAACTGGAAGTCCTCATTCAATCAGGCAGGAAGCAGCGCAGACCAAAAAACAAAAAAACCCTTCAAACACCATGCTGCCCGGGGCTCAGGGCTTCAGCCGAGGGGGTTGATGCTGCAGCCGCAGAGTGGGGGAATTAGGGCCGAGGAGACTTGGGGTTTCTGACCCTCGGGAGCACCGGGACTCAGAGCTTTAGGTGCAGGAGGGATGGGGCTCCTAGCATCAGCCATGGGTAGGGCGGTGCGGCTCAGGGCTTTAGCTAGAGGGGAGCAGCGGTTTCAGCGCTCCCAGCTGTAGCTCCCACTGTAGCTAAAGTCCCAAGTCCTGGCGCTGCCTGCTGAAGCTGGGAATGGAGCCGTGGGGACAGGGCTGGCTCCAGGGGTTTTGCTGCCTCAAGCAGCCAAAAAAAACCCAACAAAAAACGGTTGCAACCTGAGGCAATTCAGCCAGCGAGAGGTCCTTCTCTTCAAGCGGGAGTGAGGGACCCTCTGCCGAATTGCCGCCGAATAGCTGGACGTGCCCCCCCCCCCAAGTGGCTGCCTCAAGCACCTGCTTGCTAAGCTGTGCCTGGAGCCAGCGATGCGTGGGGAGCCCAGACACCCCTCGCGGGCCATGGCACATGTGAGGAGCAGAGATGCGGGGCTGAAGCCCCTCCCCCTATCTAAAGCCCTGAGCACTGGTGCTCCTGCTGGGCAGAAGCCCTGAACGCTCCGCCCGCCCTGGGCCCCGACTCCAAAGTCAGAAGCTTCCAACTCTCCCCATCGCTGCCCTGATTCCCCCTACCCCTGCCCACCCTGCAGCTGCAGCCCCAACCCCCCACCCCCACTGATGTCCCTAACCTCCTCTTCAGAGTTACAGAGGCTGCGAGGTTCTCCTCTATCTGTTGTGGCTCTAGACAACATTCCACTCCCAAGTCCAGTAGATAGCGCTGGAGGAAAGTGACACACACACACACTCTCTCTCTTTCTCTCTCTCTTCCCTGTAATTTCAGCTGGAGACATTGTAATGTGCTGGGCTGTTACACAATATTAGCACTATTAAACAGCTGCTGTGTTCCATCTCAGAGATGGCTGCACTTCAGCGGTGGGTGAACTGGTCCCTTTATGGACCATCTATATCCTCTGGGATGAAAAGGGCTAGTGAAAGATTTATTCTATATGAAATGCATTTGTCTCTGCTCAGATCCATTAATTCAAAAGTTTCTCTGGTTTGGGGATGTGGATGCATGGATGACAACCTTCCTTGTAGAAATGATTAAGAGTCTCAGCAAAAGTGAACAAAACCATAACCTCCAGGATATGCTTTTATGTAATCTCCAGGAAACTTTAGGATGTGTTTGCTGGCTGTGTCTGCCCTAACAAGAGCACATACAACCTCTGCAGGGTTAGTTTCAAGTGAATGCTTTTTCCTGTCTGGGAAAATATTGATGTAGCAGTGATGGGTTAAATTACAGAACCCCACTCTTGGGAGCTGCCACCTGATGTGCCAAGACTACCTCTGCTCCTGCTTTCCTGCCTGTCAGCTTAGGACTTCAGTGCCCTGCCTGGTTTGAGCCAGACTCGCTAGCCTGCTGCAAACCCAGACCCTGGTCTGAATCACATCCCCTAGCAGCTGTAGGCTTACCTGAAAGCAACTAACAGAAGTGTTCTTATCTTTAACACTCAGATGCCCAACTCTCAATGGGGTCTAAACCCAAATAAATCTGTTTTACCCTATATAAAGCTTATACCGGGTAAACTTATAAATTGTCCGCCCTCTGTAACACTGATAGAGATGCACAGCTGTCCCCCGCCCCCAGTATTAATACATACTCTGGGTTAATTAATAAGTAAAAAGTGATTTTTATTAAATACAGAAAGTAGGATTTAAGTGGTTCCAAGTAGTAACAGACAGAACAAAGTAAGTCACCAAGCAAAATAAAATGAAACACGCAAATCTATGTCTAATCAAACTGAATACAGATAATCTCACCCTCAGAGATGCTTCAGTAAATTTTTTCCTCAGACTAGACACCTTCCAGGCCTGGGCACAATTCTTTCCCCTGGTATAGCTCTTGTTCCAGCTCAGCTGGTAGCTAGGGGATTCTTCATGATGGCTCCTCACTTTGTTTTGTTCCACCCATTTATATATCTTTTGCATAGGGTGGGAATCCTTCGTCCCTCTGGGTCCTCGTCCCCCCACCCCCCATGAAAAAGCACTAGATTAAAGATGGATTCCAGTTCCGGTGACATGATCACATGTCACTGTAAGACCCCAAGCCTTCATTCCTCCCAGCCTGACTCACGGGAAGGCTTGCCTGCAAACAGAGCCATCCACAGTCAATTGTCCTAGTTGATGGGAGCCATCAAGATTCCAAACCAACATTAATGAATGGCCCACACTTTGCATAATTACAATAAGACCTCAGAGTTATATTTCATATTTCTAGTTTCAGATACACGAGTGGTACATTTATACAAATAGGATGACCACACTCAGTAGATTATAAGCTTTGTAATGATACAAGAGACCTCTTGCATGAAGCATATTCCAGTTACATTATATTCACTTATTAGCATATTTTCATAAAATCATACAGAGTGCAACGTCACTGTAGCTTGTGGCAACTAAATCATATCATATTTTGTGATTGTAGTTGCCAAACTCCAGAGGCCCCTTTTCTAGGCTGGTACCTTTCAACATTCCTATCAAGAGAAACTGGGTCTGGTTCTTGTTTTCACCATGCAGTAGAAAGAGCTTTTGAGTTTCCAGATCAAATCGGATGATGACAATGCTACAACACTTTTGACCTGTAGCTGCTTTTAAATCCATATTTTTAGTAACAACATATTATTCCCTTTTCTGCCCCTATTTCCATTTCACACCATTTCATTTTGCTTTTTTGCATTTCTCACAGAACGGAAACAAAAACAGCTCCTTTTACTTACAGAATCATGGAAATCAAAGATAGAAACGGCCTATTCTTATCCATCCCTCTAACTTCTAGTGGTATGCCCCTGAGGGCTTTATCCAGTTTTAATGACCAGCAATGAGGTTTTCATCACATGCCCTAGGAAACTATTCCCCAGTCTGATAGACCTCTCGCTGAGGATTTGTTTCTTGATGTCCAGAGTAAATTTTCCTTTATTTAGACTCATTCCATTACTCCTTCACCCAAACCTAAACAATTTCCCTCCATCCGTTGCATTTGAACCTTTCAAAGACTTGCAGATAGCAATCAGTCTCCCACCTTAGCTATTCGACCACTCTATATATTTAGATCATTTTATCTTTCCTCATGAATCAGCCCATCCAACTCCCTAATCTCTTTTGTGGCTTTTCTCTGAATTCTCTCCTTTTTAATCAGTATCTTTCTGGTAATGAGGTGAATGCCCAGAATGCTAGGTACTGTTACAGATACAGATTTGCATGGGCGGCAGATATAATAGTCCAGGAAAGGCAAAAACCTTCCATAGCGTAGCCATCACTGATCCTACCGCAGGACACCTGGGATGTGGTGGCCTCACCTCTTCCCCTCCCTGCTGGGAATGGGCTTCCGTGGGAAGTTTTTGCTAATTTATTATGTGCCATGTAGGTTCCCGGGTGGCTGAGGAGGCGGTATCTGCTACTCAGCATTCTGGGTCCCTTGGACTCCCCAGAGACGTTACTGATGAACCCAGGAAACAGAGTAGCAGATACTGCCCTTCTCAGCCGCCCGGGAACCTGCATGGCACATATAAAAGCTCAGTGTTCTCTGCCTGGCTGCTCTTCTCCAGCACTCTCCACCCCCTGTCTGGAGGTACCCACTGCCACTCACCTGTTCCTCCTCTCATTGCTGCTTGGCTCCCACCCTGCTCAGCACCCCCCCGCCACCGCTCGCTGGTCCCTCTCCCACTGCTTGACCCACACACGACGAGGGGCAGCAGGGGGGCCGAGCGGGAGGAGAGGGGAGATGCACGCAGTGAGCAGGGAGGGGGACAAGCAGAGGAAGGTGGGGTAGGAGGGACCAGTGAGCAGCAGTGGGGAGGCCGAGTGGGAATGGGGAAGGAGAGGAGGGTTGCACTTGGTGAGCAGGGAGGGGGCTGAGTGGTGGGGGAGGAGGGATGATGGTGGGGAGGGCAGAGCAGGAAAAGGAGGAGGAGGGAGCAGTGGCATGGGAGCCGAGTAGGGGAGGTGGCGGAGCTGGAGTGGAGCAGGGCTGGAGTGTGGATGGGACCGTGAACGGAAAAGGTGGGATGGAGAGCTAGCCTCTGGTCCGTCTAATATTTCTGTCTGGCCCACCAGGCTCTTTGGCTGCCCCCTCAAGAACTCCAGGCCACAAAAACTCCCACAGCGCAGCAGGGTGCTCAGGCGGGCCACCTGCCTGCCGTGGCCCCACATCGCTCCTGGAAACAGCCAGTTGCTGCTGGCATGTCTCTGTGCACCACTGGCAGGGATGGGGGGAAGGCAACTCTGCGCACTATCCCCACTGCCAGCATCATCCTCACAGCTCCCATTGGCTGAAAACCAGCCAATGGGAGTTGCAGGGGCAGTGTTTGCAGGCACAGGTAGCACACGGAGACCCGCTGCCCTCTCTACTCAAGAGGTGCACAGAGATGTGCCAGCAGCAGCCGGCTGCAGCTGCTTCCAGGAGCAGCATGGGGCCATGGCACGCAGGCAGCCTGCCTGAGCCCTTCTGCACAGCCTGCTGGGAGTCACCTGTTGTAGGCACCTCTCGGCCAGAGCCTGTCCCTCGCACCCCCCCTCCCACACTCCAACCCCCTGCCTCAGGTCAGAACCCCCTCCTGGACCAAAACTCCCTCCCAGGGCCCAAATCCCTCACCCTCTCCTACACCCCAACACTCTGCACCAGCCCAGAGCTCCCTCCTCACCCAAACTCCCTCCCAGACCCTGCACTCCAATTCTTCTTCCCAGCCCAGAGCCCCCTCCTGTGCCAAACTCCCTCCTAGAGCCCACACCCCTCACCCTCTCCTGCACTCCAACACTGTACCAGCCTGGAGCTCCCTCCTGCCCTCAAACTCCATCCCAGACCTCACACCCCCTCCTGCAACCCAATCCCCTACCCCAGCCTGGAGCCCCCTCTTGCACAAAACACCCCACACTCTCTCCTGCACCCCTACACTCTGTACCAGCCCAGAGCTCCCTCCTGCACCCAAACCTCACACCCCCTCCTGCACCTCAATTCCCATCCCGGAGCCCCCCTTGCACCAAACTCCGTCCCAGACCCCACACTGACTCCATTAATTTAGTAGAAGTTTGTGGCCTGTGACGACTTACCAAAATTCCTGGAGTGGCCCCCTTGCGAAAATGATTGCCCACCCCTGACTTAGAGGAAAGTTACTGTAGAAAAGCAGGAACACACTACATTGTTTTTTGTGTTTTTCACGTACACATAAAACAACTACTTGTGTTTTTTTTGTCCCTAAATTCTTGGCCCAGAAGGGCATTTTCTCCCACGTGTGTACAATCCTCAAGAAATCCCACAAATAATAGGAGAAAAAAAGGTTAAATTGGGGGTTTAAACTATTTGATAATTGCTTTAAACTGTTCTGCTATGCACTCTGCAATGCCTGTCTGTCACCAGAGTACAGTGGCTCTAGTCCTCCCTTACATCAGGCACATTTTGTGCTCGTGGAGTCAGAAGCAACGTGTAGGAGGGGCATGGGGGTAGGGTGACCAGATGTCCCAATTTTATAGGACGAGTCCTGATTTTGGGGTCTTTTTCTTATATAGGCTCCTATTACCCCCAACCCCGTCCCGATTTTTCACATTTGCTGTCTGGTCACCCTAATGGGGGGTTAAGTGCCCCCCCAGATTGGCCTGCCGGAGGCAGGGAGGAAGAGGGGCTCTGTCCTCTCCTACATCTCTCCCCCGGCATGTTCAGCTGCTTTCTCTGGCAGCTGGGCAGGAAGCAGGACAGAGCCACTGCTGCCTCAGAGAGCCTCCTAGCCTGTCCCGTGTCTCTACCTTTCCTCTTCCCTCCACCCCACCCTTTCCATAGCTCCTCCTCTCCCTCCTCCTCCTCTTCCCCCAAGGCCCTGCCCTCCCCTTAGTTCCTCCCCCTCCTCCTTCTCTTCCCCAGAGGTTTGGCCCTCTGGCCAGGCTGGAAGCCAGAACCTGGCGGTAGTAAGAGTCACCCAGGGAGCCCGTGTTCGGGGCTGGGGTGCCCAAGAGGAGCCCCCAGCCTGTCCCCTCAGTCCCCTGGCCATGCCCCCCAGGGCAGATGGAGGGTCCAGGAGTCCCTACAGTGGTCCAGGCTCGCTGGGTGGTGGCCTGGCTCTGGCTTCCAGCCTGGCCAGGAGTCAGGGCATCGGGGAGAAGAGGAGGAGCTGGGGTGGGGCCACTGAGAAGAGGCTGGTGCTGCAGGCAGAGGCTGCGCTTTGTGGTGGGAGCAGATGATTTCTGCCTGTGCCACTCTGTGCCTGCCTGGGGCTTGCAGTTGGATGGGAGGGGTGGGGGAATGCAGCTCTCTGCCTCCAAAATTATGGCCATGTTAAAAAGTAGGCAGGCCTGGCCCTCCCAATTGTAAAACTAGGGGGCCATGGCTCCCTCTCCCTCCCCCTCTCCCTCCCCTTCACCCCTTTGTTCGGCACCTGTGCTCTTGGATCACTATAACAGTCTTACCATGGAGTCACAGACAGTCCCCTTAGACTCTCCAGTCTAACTTGCCACCCAGACAAACTGGACTTAGTGATAAATGGTCACCAAAAATCACACCACATTCAGGTTGCTGCCAGTCCCAAGAGACCAGTCACTTACCCCAGATCAGTTGGTAGCCTAGATCTTACAGCAAAGACAACACCTATAGCCAATTCTGTAATAAATGATCTGAAGGTTTGTTAACTAAGAAAAAGAAATTAGAGTTATTTGCAGGTTCAAGCAAGCAAACGTATACACACAAATGAGTTATCATCTAAATCCTAAGAGTGACCGAGTTGCAGTGATCTGTCTATTTAAAGAGTCTTTCAGGGCGGATCCAGCAGGCAGCCCTGGGGAACTCTCACCCTGTCACTGTTCTGACAGCCAAACAGATGGAAAATTTTCCTGTGCCTTTGTTTTATTTCCTTCATTCAGCTTCCAGGTCCAAGGACAAGCTTCCTTGCACATGGCATTTCCAAGGTGGGATAGGCCCATTAACCAATCCTTTGTCTGCAATATTTCTTGATGACCCAGCTGCTTTTGATAGTCCTTCTGGATGGGGTGGGAAAGAATTCCTGTGCCTGTGTTCACAAGTTCAGAGCAGACATTTGCAAAGTTATAAAGCAAAACTTACATATTTTCTTATGGTGCGGAACACAGACATTGCAAGTGAGATTAAGGCCTGCAGCAATTTACAAGCATTTCATAGCCTAAGCATTAAATATATTCTTGTAAGACTAATACCTAGTTCGAGCAAACTAACATACAGGTAAACTAGTCGGTCTCCAACAATGAGTTTGTTAGTTCTTAGCTAGTGCCTGTAGTCTGGGCAAGAGCTGGCACCTCATTTGCCAGCATCACAGGAAAAGCCATCCCCACCCACCTCCAATCCCTTAGGTCAGTAATTTTTATTTTGTATGTATCTGTAGCCAGCACTACTAGACCCTCTGTGATAATATCAGATTTCATAAACTAAGCAAGGTTGGGCCCGGTCAGTACTTGAATGGGATATCTCCTATGCAAAGCCATGTGTTGCAGGATTTAGTGCAGAAAGCTCTCTGTGTCAGTGGTTAAACCAGTGCCACACCATGGTTTTAAGGAACAATGTATACTTAAGTCCATTATCCTTGAAGACTCCAAGAGAGGTTTTGACCCCGTGACACTTTCACAAGATCCCTGGCCAGATTTCAACTTGGTTAGTTACATTATGCTGACATAAACTCTTCCTGCACCGTCAGCTGACAATGGAGGTATTCTTCTCTCCCTTTGTAAGTGGCAGTGTAGTACTGTTGTGAGTTGTTCCACTCCAGAAGTGGCTGCACATCCATGATGAGCTAACAAGCCCAAAAGAGTGCTCTGAGATCCTTCTAAGTTAGAGGGAGTACAGAAATGCAAAATGATTTTTTCAGGCTTGCTTTCCAGCAAAACTAAGTGTCATCTGGCTTCCAACAATGTATTTTTCCTTTTTTTTCTTGGCAGCTGAGTAAAAAATATGGAAATGTCTTTAGCCTTCAGAACTGCTGGAGAAATCTGATAGTAGTGAATGGATTCAAAGCCGTAAAGGAAGCATTGGTCCAGAAATCAGAGGACTTTGCTGACCGACCGTACTTTCCTATATATGAGCACTTGGGTTTTGGAGAGAACTCGGAAGGCAAGTACCTTGGAAACTGACATAGTTCTCTGGCAGTGTTGCAGGGGGACTGGCTTTATGATCTGAGCTCCTGGAGAGATTGAAGGGGACTTAGGGAGTGAACTGCCTCCCTTTCTTGTCCATCTCCTGATGTCGCTTTTGCTGGAGTCTTCCTCTGACACTACCTCTCATGAGGAGGAAGTCAGGTTAGATCAAAATGGGGACTCTCCTTCCCAACTGCAGACGTGGACATTCTGAAATGTTCAGTAGAATGCACATGCTAATCGATACCAATTGGCTGTCATTGTCAGAACTGGCAGATTCCTATCCCTCACCATACGTATGTACCTTCCTTGGCTTGTAAAAAAAATAACCTCCTTCCGAGGAACCTCCAGGACGCAAGAGTGAAAGTGGGGAGGGTAGAAAGAAATGCAACCTAAAAGGGAGGCTTGTTGGGTTGGAGTCATCTTTGGTTATCCCAAAGCACTTTTATAACAAAGGTTAGAGCAGGGAAAATATCTGTAGAGTCACATCTTCTCAACCTCGCCCTGGCCCATACTCTGGCCAATGTAGGGATGCTCCCTGTAGGTGGCGGTGATGACCCATGCCTTCCGCCTCCTGACGTGCCCGGACCCAACAATGAGGAGCATCACACAGGAGTCCGTACAGGGTGTGGTCAGGAAACACATCGCCAGGGCCCCCTCCGAGAGGGATGTTGCCACTTACCTCAGCGGCTCCCTGGAGGCTGAGTTTGGGAGAGAGGGAGGAGACCTATCCTCTCTCTGGTCCCACGCCTGCAACACCTCAAGATGCCTGGGTAAGAGGATCGGCTTCTGCTGGAAGTGGTGCGAGGAATGGAGGGAGCTGGGAATATTGGTGCCACGCATAAAGACCCCGGACCACACCATCGTCACCCCGACCCCCAGAGCCGGGCTAGAAAGATCCCTGAAAGATACCATCCGCTACCACTATGCCAAGAACCTCAAGCGGAAGCTGGACCAGGGCAAGGTGTTCGAGGTGTCCAGCAAGTGGGACACCAGTAACCACATCCTCCCCGGGGGCAGATTCACCAGGTTCGCCGACTGGCAGTTCATCCACAGGGCCCAACTCAACTGTGTTCCCCTCAACGGAGCCATCCATCATGGCAGCCGGGACAAGAGCTGCAGGAAGTGCAGCTACGTGAACGAGACCCTGCCGCATGTCCTGTGTGGATGCAAGCAGCACTCTGGAGCCTGGCAGCACTGCCACAACGCCATCCAGAACCGACTAGTGAAAGCCATCCCACCGTCCCTGGGGAAGATCACCATCGACTCCGCCATCCCCGGAACAGACAGCCGACTGCGACTCAACATCATCATGATGGAAGCAGGGCCGGCTCTAGCAATTTCATTGCCCCAAGCATGGCGGCACGCCACGTGGGGCGCTCTGCCACTCGCCGGACCTGCAGCTCCAGTGGACCTCCCGCAGGCGTTCCTGCGGAGGGTCCGATGGTCCCACGGCTCCGGGGGAGCTACCGCAGCATGTCTGTGGGAGGTACACTGGAGTCGCAGGACCAGCGGACCCTCCGCAGGAACGCCTGTGGCAGGTCTACCGAAGCTGCGGGACCGGCTGACCCTCCGCAGGCACGCCTGCGGCAGCTCCACCAGAGCTGCCTGCCGCTCTCCCAGCAACTGGCAGAGCGTCCCCCCGTGGCGTGCAGCCCCAAGCACACGCTTGGCGCGCTGTGGCCTGGAGCCGGCCTTGGACGGAAGCAGAAAAGAAGAAGGTCCTCCTGGTAGACGTCATGGTGCCTTTCGAAAACTGGTCCCCTGCTTTCCACGAGGCCCGAGCATGGAAGGAATCGCAATATGCCTCACTGGCCGAGACCCTGAGAGCCCAGGGCTATGAAGTCCAGGTATACGCCCTGATCGTGGGAGCCCTGGGCTCATGGGACCCACGCAACAAGCCGGTTCTGAGAGCATGTGGGTTCGGTCGACGCTACGCCCGGCTCATGAGACAACTCATGGAGTCCTACACCATCAGGTGGTCCAGAGACATTTATACTGAACACATCACCGGACACTGCCAATACCACACTGAGTAATTGAGACAGATGACCAGGGAAATAACCCACTTCCTTCCCTGAGGGACCAAGGGACGCTCCCCACCCATGTACCTATCTGCTCCACTGATACTGACTTGGATTCCTTATTCATTCCATGGGTGGCGAATCCGAGCCCACTTATTCACTGACACTTTAAAACTCTTGCATCCCAATCTGGGTCTATGACGGTTATGCAATATGTATGTATCTTTTTGTCCTTGCACACGGTATCTGTAACCCCCCATAACCCAAGCCTGACCCCAGATGTACAGTACCTTCCCTCTCAACCTGTGTATACTTCATTTCAAATATTTACTTTAATAAAATTTTTAAATCTGTTTTCCAGTGCTTTGTCCAATCCAATTTTAAATGGCTTGTGATGGGACATCCGTTAATTCCTTTGAGAGACTACTGATTAGTTTAACAGATCTCATCACTGGGAAATGTTTTCTCACACCCGCCTGAAGCTCACTCCCTCAAAGTATAGCATGGCTTAGCTGTATTGACTACATCAAGTTATACCAGCTGCAGATCTGACCCTGAATTTCATCCCATTACTCCTAGCTATATCTTGGACCTCCCTGAATAATCCTTCTCCTTCTGCACTATGAAGGATGCAAAAATAGCTCCCATTAGTTGCCAGTTGGTGAAGCTATACTTAGTTCCTTTTATTCTTCCTCACAAACCAGTCCCCCCAGGTCAGCCCTATTTTGTGGCTGTCCAGTGAATTTTGCATGGTGTGCTCTCAGAGGTTATTATGTCTCTTGTTTATTAATATTTTCCAGGGGTGGTGTTTGCAAGATATAGTCGTACCTGGAAGGAGCAAAGGAGATTTGCACTCTCCACCTTGAGGAACTTTGGGATGGGAAAGAAATCCCTGGAGCAGCGTGTGACCAAGGAAGCTGGATTTCTATGCTCTGCGATCTGTTCTGAAAAAGGTTTGTAGCATCAAGGGAGATGAGGCGGGGGATTAGTGTAACTTCCATACATAAGGAAATGAAAGGATAAAATGACTGATTATGAAAGAAAGAGTAATAACACAGTATCTCACATTTCTACATAATGCCTTATAGCCAGAAGGATACTAAAGTGCTTTGGAGATCAGACATATAATGATCATTCATCCAGCACTATCCTGAAGCCACCTCTGCAGTTGAACCTGACATGTTTTAACATGACAGTTTGTGATGGGAAGTAAAAACAAACAAAACCCAACATTTCCAATCAAATGTGCAAGGGGAATTTTAGGTTGGAAGAATGTAATTTGGTGAAGGCATCAACATGTAACACATTTCCAAAACATGTCATGAAGTCTTTAAGAACATCACTTTTATGCCTCAACTTAAAAACATTTGTAGCAGCATAGCGACATTTGTCTTTACACAGGAAGCACCGGTTCAGTACTGAGGCAAAGAGATGAGTACCACTGACTGAATAAGGAGCACAAACCTGAAATTCTTCAGTTTTCCAAGCTGCTCTTTCTTCCAAGTATTGACCAGGCCCAACCCTGTTAGGATGTGGGACATCTTTAACTTCCCCAGGTTACATGAGCATGGACTTTAAACTGGTTTGTTCCATAAGCAATCTTGAAATGTTAGAGGTTCTTGTTCAGTATGTTCCATGCAGCGAGGGGCAGGCTACAATGATGTTGTGCCTCCTAATGTCTTTGGTTGGTCCTGTATGTTTTTCAGGTTGTCCTTTTGATCCACATTTTCTTATAAACAACGCAGTTAGCAATGTGATCTGCTCCCTCATCTATGGCGAGCGCTTTGACTATGACAATAAGAAATTTCAGAGGTTACTGCATTTGTTTGAACAGGCCTTGAATGAAGAAACTGGATTCCTGTCCCAGGTAACTCAGCACGTATGATTTGGTCAGTAAGAAGCTGCCATTTGATTGATCAATAAGACTGTAGTTTAGTGATTCTTTTCTGGGTGCCGTAGGGCGGGGTTTTTCTCTCTCTCACTGTGTTATCTTAGCTCCTTATCGTAGTACCTTTGCTGCTGCGCATCCCTGGAGTGCCACAAAGCATCTTCAGATCCCAAAAGAAGGTCCTGGACTTCATAGATGAGCTTCTAAAGGAGCACAAGACAACCTGGAATCTTACCCAAAAGAGAGACTTCATTGATGCTTTTCTACAGGAGATAGAGAAGGTAGGAGGAGAACGGCAGGTGTAGATCTCTTTGGCTCTATGAAGATATTAGTGATGGGAACACTCCCTGTTAAGTATCAGAGGGGTAGCCGTGTTAGTCTGAATATGTAAAAGCAGCAAAGAATCCTGTGGCACCTTATAGACTAACAGACGTTTTGGAGCATGAGCTTTCGTGGGTGAATATGACATGCATCTGATGAAGTGGGTGTTCACCCACGAAAGCTCATGCTCCAAAACGTCTGTTAGTCTATAAGGTGCCACAGGATTCTTTGCTACTCCCTGTTAGCTTCCCTTGTCCCTTGTTGTAAAGTTTACAAGTAAAATCCTATTGCTAATAGAACTGCTACGAACAGCTCACTGTTCTATTTCTTCTGGTTTTCCCTTATCTAGTGAGTCTAATGAGTTCATGCTCAGAAATCAGCTGAAGAATAGGCTGATAGTTGGAACTTTGTACTGAGGCAGTGCCCCACTCTAGTGGGTGCTGTGCCTGGCACCTTAGCACTCTTGGCCGTGGAACAGCCCTGACATAAGCCGACCATGTACCGTTTAGAGACACTTCTTTTTAATAGATTTGGCAAAGGTCATAGTGAAGACTTCCTTCATCCTTCATCCTTCCAAGTCACAGCTTCGTACAAAGGCAGGCTGCTGGGAATTCCTGGTTGGAAAAATGTTCCAGAACAAAAACCTGATTTGTTTTTATATCTTTCTAGAACAGCTGGTTGCAAAACTGAAACAGTGAAACATGGAAACGTGTCACTTTTGACAAAATTTCATTTAGAAAAAATCATAATGAAACATTTTGATAGGCTGAAACATTCTGTTTTGAGGTTGTCAGAACAGCACATTTCAATTTTTCATTTAGAAATTACTTCATTTAATATTTTATGTTATGGTTTGTTTTATTTTTATATCTATTATATATTTTAAAAATTTGGATTAACTTGAAACCCTTTTTGAAAAACTTTCATTTTGTGGGAAATTTCTAAATTTCAACTTCTTGTTCTGATTTGTAAACAAAGCAAATTACATTTTCATTGGCTCTTAAAGGCTTATTAGTTATTGCCCATGTTAAGTCTATGTCTAAATTTACAGAATTGCTCTGAGAAAACCAAGACAAGAAACTCTTAGAAAACAGACACACAAAATCCACAGCATTACAAAAGATAGCCAGACTACTTCCTGGTGTGATCCTGTCATATCTCAGATCCTAAGTAAGGTGGCCCTGAAGAGTACTTGGTGGGGAGACCTGTCTTGTAGAAAATGAGATTGTTGGTTCAGTAGGTAGCACTGAGGTCATGATCTCCTAGAAGATACCAAGGCAGGAATAGGGACTGCAAATTATTATTCACTGGTACATATATGAACTTCTGGAATCCTGATGTTAATTTGTTGGCTGGCATGTTGGCTGCACCCTGCTCACTACTACCTGGAATTTCTGACCTACTCAAGTGTGAGTGATCACACTAACCTTTTGTGGTTGCAGAGGCACAAAACTCTAAGACTGACTGGAGACCCTCCTTTAACTCTGGTGGTAAGAGACTGTGGGCAGAGTTTCCAGCATGTATGCTGAGTGTACTGAGCACCATCAGCCTCTGTGAGTCTGTTATGCCTGGGTACTCCTCTTCCACCACTGTAAATTCTTTCGGGTGCCTTTGACAGTGGTACTGGAACTGGGGGTGCTACCGCACCCCTTGACTTGAATCAGTAATAACAAACACCAGATATAGGTTTTCCATCATCAGCACCCCCACTATAAAAATTATTCCAGCACCCCTGGACTTTGGTGGGTCAGAAAATGCAGCTGAAATGTCCACCAGTGTCTCACGGAAACTCTGCCCCATTCCTAACACAGGCGGGACAGCGCAAGCAAGAAAAGTTCTTGAATAGGGGCCTCTTCCATGTTGCTCGGTAGGCAGTTTTGACAGGCTGGTCAAACTTCCTGTAATGTGCAGGGTGGGCAGTAAAGCTTTCCCACAGTCAAGGCTAGAGCGGCCACATTCTGGGAAGGTGCTAGGGAGTCTGGGATATGGTTGGCTTAACTCAGGTCTGCCTGCTACAATGTGGATGCCAGAACCTCAGGTTAATGCCTGGGCTAGAAAATTCTTAATGTAGGGTTGACACTCCACATAGACTTCTGCAGGGGTAGTAAATTTTTTGTCAAGGTTCAGATTTCTTGGTCAAGGTATAGGCAAGGTCCAGACTCCAGAGAAAATAGTTTTTAAAAAATGACAATAATGATAATGATAGGTAAATAAAAAGATTTCAGAATCTGTTCAAAAGCATCTAGCAGACCAGATTTGGCCTGCCATCCACCTACTGACTACCTCAGTGTAGATGCTCAAGCTCTGGGTTCTCTAACACAGGGTCAGCTGAGCCAAGTGCCACTAATCCTGGGCTTATATCGCAGTGTAGACATACCCTGTGTTTTTGGAGCAGAAGGTCCTGAGCTTTTTCCTGATGAAGTCCATGATGCGTGGGACAAATTATTAGTTTGAAATGTATGTGACCAAGGAGTCTTTACGGTGTGTGTTGTCATATGCACGTGTTTTGCTGCACTCTGCAAATGATTCAACCTTTCAGTCTGAGAATATGAATTACCACTATCTACCTGTCTGCTCTTCTCTCCCTAGCAAAAATCTAAGGTCAAATCACACTCTCTTTTGTTCCCTTCAGGCCAAAGAGCATGCAGGGAGCAGTTTCAATGACAACAACCTTTGTATGGTAACATTTGACTTGTTTAGTGCTGGCACTGAGACCACCTCCACCACCCTGCGCTGGGCATTGCTGTACATGCTTCTCCATCCTGACATCCAGTGTAAGCAAGAGGACTGGTGGAGATGTGACTGGTTCTCCCAACCCTGCATCTTCCACTGAAAACTTCTTAGCATCTGCTGTCACTTTTGTGTTCTAGGCATATGACGCTGCCGTAGCAGCAGTCACAGCAGTGATTGGGGAAATAATTCCACTGGAAAACTCTCTGAGGGGGAGAGCAAAGACCTGTGGCAAGGGAGAAGGGAGAGAGTAAGCCCCGTTAAATATTTCAGTGTCAGAGGGAGCACTCACCACTTTTCTTCATGACAAGTGCACTTTGAGAACCTCGTAGCTACTTGTTAACTCTTCCTTCTATTAGGGTCTCCATAGGGATAAATACTAACCTGCTTAAATATGCTAACGCTGGAGGAACAAGTACATAGGCACCGACTCCATGGGTGGTTGGAGCACCCACAGGGAAAAACAAAATATGGGTGCTCAGCTCCACTGGCAGCCCCGCTGATCAGCTCTTCCCCAGTGCCCCCTGCCCACCACAGATCAGCTTTTTAGTGGTGTGCAGGGGGCACCGGGGAAGAGCTGATCAGCGGGGCTGCCAGTGGGCACTGGGGGGGCAGGAGGGTGGAGCAAAGGCAGGGTGCACTTGGGTGGAGGAGTGGAGCGGGGCCAGGAAGAGGCAGGGCAGGCGTGGGGCCTTGAAGGAAGGGGTGGAGTGGGGGTGGGGATTGGAGCAGAGTGGGGGGTCAAGCACCCTAGAGAAAATTTGCCTATGCACAAGTGGGTGAAATACAGTATGGGTAAGGTGGGATGTCTCTAACAATAAGCTTATTAGCCCATAGCACAGAGGATGACTATGTAAGTTGGGCTGAGTAGATGAATGTGCTCTCCTTCAGCTCCTAATTCTGCATTCCTCTCTTTCCCACTGTCTACAGAGCTCACTTTGGCCTTTGCCCTCAACGAAGGCCAATACTCTCCTATAAATATCTCTGGTTAAACTCTGCCACCCTAGCACTCTTGCTTCCAGAGGCTTTCACCAATTTCCCTGCTCAACAAACACACAAGACTTGATTGCGAGGTCAGGAATTAGCTGTTGGGAAGCAGAGCAGTGCATGTCTTGGGTATCAAAGAGGCTTTCTGGTTGTGTGGAGGTGAGAGAAATCAGAAGTAGGTCCACGCCCTCTCCCCACTGCTGGATATCCTTCCTGACCCCTGAACAAGTGTCCCAGACGCCAGACATCTCCCAGACACTTACAGCACCCAATTCCTAGAGATGGCTCACTTGTAAACTGCTCAATAGTTGATAGGAAGCTGGTTAACAAACTCACAGATTATAAACCCACATTATTAATAATTATTATTACACGTCTATATTATAATAGCTCCCACAGGCTCCAATCAAGATTGGTTCCTTGTTGTTCTCAGCATTGTACAAATAAAGATAAACAGACAGTCCCTGCCCCAGAGAGTTTACAGCCTAAGGTTAAATCCATAGGCTTCCCACTTGTACGGTGTTGATGTACATCATTAAATATATTACATCCTCCTCAATGTCAAGGGTTTTTTTCCAGGTAAAGTCCATGAGGAAATTGACAAGGTGATTGGCAGGGACAGGTCACCCCAGATGGAGGACCTAGTGAACATGCCTTATACCAATGCTGTGATCCATGAAATTCAACGTTATGGGGATATCGCTCCTGTTGGAGTGCCTCACATGACATACCGGGACACCGAGCTCCAAGGCTTCTTCATTCCAAAGGTATCTGTGGCCAGCAGGGGATGTAGACATCTTCTCCCCTTGCAGACTTATGTCCTGAAGCTGCAGACATTCCATATGTGAATCTCCCCAAGGTTCTGTGCACACGGGGGTGGAGCACCAGGCTCTGAATCACACAACCATTGGCAAGTTATCAAATGTGCAGTTTTGAAAGGGCTTGGGCCTCAGAGAGAACCTTGTTTATGTGGTTAGCTCCATCTTCATCAAGTATTTGAATATCTGAAAAAACAATAAATTGAGCTAAAACACAATTAAGGACTGCAATCATTACAAAGGAGACTGTAATTTTGTCTTGGGCACCTTATAACATTCAGTACATCTGCTTGAAGGTGGAGAAAGGTAATGCTGATTAACTGTGTGGAATTTGGAATGGGATATAGAAACTACCTGCTAGGTCACCAGTTCAAATCCAGAACAGTAGCAACTAAAACTCTATTATCTGAAGGCTGTTTAGAGGCCACTGTGCATCTCAGTCCAGTTCCAAATGGACAAGAGACAATGAGGGCAATTATTGCCTTCCCTGATGACAGTCACACTGGGAGACCAAAGTCATACAATACTCAATTCCACTTTCGCCCTTAGAGGAAGCTCCTCTAGCTCAGGTTAAAGGCAGATGAGAAGGGAAAGATCTCGCTTTTTCTGTGAAGACAATGAGAATTGTAGTTTGGAGTCGTCAATCAGCATACTCTTACCAGAGCTAAAATTAACTTGAGAAAATATTTGAAGCAATTGGAGAGTAGAAGTAATTTTCATCACATGAACTTCATTAGACATGAAAACACCACTGGCATACTCTTACGCTATGTCTACACTATGCACCTTTTAGTGACACTTGTGTTCTTTGTCAGCAGGAGAGAGCACTCCCACCAACAAAAAAATTCCACCCTCAGCGAGAGGTAGTAGCTTTGTTGGCAGGAGAGATGGGTTCTGTGCCCTCTTCTGAAGCATCCTACAATGGCCATACTTGAGCTGGGAAATTGAATGCAGAGGGACTGGACTGTTCTGATGTGACAATTCTTATGTACCCCGTTTCTTTCTGGATCAGGGGATGACAGTCATCTTTAACTTGTCCTCGGTGCTGAAGGATGAAATGGTTTGGGAGAAGCCGCACCAGTTCTACCCGGAGCACTTCCTGGATGCAGATGGGCAGTTTGTGAAGCGAGAGGCCTTCCTGCCTTTCTCAGCAGGTAAATCCAAGGGGAGGAGCAACTGGGAGAGGCTGTCCCTCTGAAACTGAGGCACAGTGTCTCATGAGAAATGACTCACTACTGTTATGGGAAAGTGAGTCTTCTCTAAAGGAAAGTGTCCCTCTCATCATGAGAGCAGCTTTCTTATGTGGAAGATCAGTGCAATCTGCTGAGCTGGGCCTATTCTACAGTGCCCTGGTGGTACCAGTATACGCAACCTCTGCATAATAACTCCCTCTCTCTATTTCTCCAGCGCAGAAACTCTGGCCTTGAAATTCTGTATTTAAGGTCAGGCCTTGAGAGCCTGAGCAGCTTGCCCCAGGGCCTGTGTAAACCACTCGGCCAAAGGGAAGCAGTCCTGTATTCTATACTCTGCAGTAAGCTGGGCAACCATCACCTTAATTAATTCATTGCTCATCTTCTACCATTGTAGTTATTTAAATAGAAAATAAACTTGTTACAAATCAGTTCAGGTTGCTTATGTAAGAAACCCACCTACCTAATCCCACAAGAGCACGGAACTGCCAATTAAGGAGGACCTCCATCCCTTAAGCCTATACACCCATCCGTCACATTAGGCTCTGTTCTTCATAAGCATGCTGTATCTCCCCAGATAAATTACTTCATACTTCAGTACATCTGCTTGAAGGTGGAGGCCCAGGAATTGGTTTAGAAGCAATGTGCACACACACAGGTGAAGTGTGTATTATAGGGTAAAGGATGAGGTTATAGTTAAGGATTTCTGTTAAAGCATGATCAAAACTGTATACCACATGCTTCTTTATCTGTTGCAAGGCACCCTGATGAAAGGAAGCCTTTGTTACTGGAGGCTCTGAGACCACTGCAATGGGGTACATGGATCTGTAGGGGATAAAGGGGAGATGGATGTTTCCAGTCTCCTGTATGCTCCCAACTCACGAGAGAGATGGGAAGAGGGAAATACTGATTCTCTGATACACACCAAAGGAGGCCAGCTGCGGCTGCTGGAGGGGCTGTAGGATCTTTCCTAACCCCTCTGGTCACCACATCAACAGCAGAGGGATGCCTGAACTGGTGGGGCACTGCCTCTGCCAGGCATGTACCAGTGCAGCCCAGGAGTTCTAGCAGTGGGAAACACGAGGGCTTAGACAGAAGGGTCAATGAACTGAGCAGTTATAGCTTTGCCACAGAACCTTTCCCGGTGACCAGATCACCTCCAAAAATTGACAAACACTTAGCAGGTTAGTGCTTTTTAGGTTTGTTTCAATGCAGCCAACCGTTTCAGTTACTTCTTGCTTTTGTCTCTACCTCTCTCTGTTCTTGTCTGTTCTCAGTTTTTGTGTGTTTTCTCACACACTTGCAACTCCCTCCCTCCCCCCCGCCCAATCTGGTCACAATACCAAGTGGAACTCCGTGCCCACCTAATGCTAGTTTCTGGAAAGATTCTATTAGGCCTTGTTTTAGGTGTGGGTTACAACTATCTTAAGTGAAGGGTGTGTTCATACAGCAGTTTGAATGAGGTTTTGAGTCAACCCATAGCAAGGTTTCACCCAGCTCATAACATGGTCTGACCCATAACTCATTCACTTCGGTTATCAACTCATAGACTTCACAGTTTGATTTTACTGTCTTCAAAGAGAACAGTCCAAAGAAGATGATGAGGGTATTGTCATTAAGGTTCCTGATGACCAAGAGAAGGATTTTGCAGTGGCTACGGAGTAGATATGGCACCAGTGATGTCTTTCAGGCTGACGGCGAGGTGACCTTGTTTATACAAGTACTGCAAAGGCTTGCTGCAGTGGTTTAGCTTGACATGGGTCATTGGTGAAGATGCACCACTTGTATTTGCCTCGAATCCAGGAAACCAATGTCCGCAGATTGTACTTGAACCAGAATCTCCTGCCTGGTAGCATGGGCATGTTGTTCCACCTCAGATTTCTCTATCTAAAGGCATTTATTTGCCCATTTCGATTCTGGAAGGCAAGAATTCTACACAGACCATATGGGACAGATCTTCAAGCGGTGTAAATTACCACAGATCCTTTTACATCAATGGAGTTAGGCCAATTTAACTAGCTGAGGATTTATCCCTGTGTATTACAGTGTCTGACTCTTTTGAATCAGGCTAATGAGGCAGTAATTTCCCTCTCCAAATCAACTGACAGAGTTCTTGGTTTTATGATTTCCACTGAAGCTTCTGGTGCTGGCCACAATCAGACACAGGGAATTGGATTAAACGGAACATTGATTGGTCTGGAGAAGTATTTCCTAGTTGTTTCTGTTCCACAGGGTCCGAAAATAGGGAGACTCACCATCTGCTGCATATGGAGGCAGATTCTGTGCTCACTCCAACCTGTGGGTGTGCAGTAAGGGTCTTACTCCTTCAGTGACTAGTTATTTACATGTGGTGTTGTATCCTCCTCCTCTCTGCCTTCTGCCTCTTTTCTCACTCCCACACTTGCAGGTCGTCGTGCTTGCCTGGGGGAACAACTGGCCAGGATGGAGCTCTTCCTCTTCTTCACCAGCCTCCTGCAGCATTTCACCTTCCATCTCCCTGAGGGCCAGGCCAGGCCTCGAGAGGTTGGACACTTTGCTGTGACACTCGCCCCACACCCCTACCAGATCCAGGCTGTCCCAAGATAACAGGAGTGCTATTTCAGATGGAGAAGGAGGGCAACTTTAACCATGATTCCAGGGGCTACTTAGGCACCTGAAAACTCTAGGGTTTTCTGCACATAATAGCTTAGAAATTAGCTGAAAGGAGAACTGTATCTAATTCCTATATTAAAGAGAATTAAATAAATATTAGGCTCACTCAGCTGTAACACTAATGTTCTCACATCTTCTGTCAAGTCACTTAAGGGACACCAGTTAGATTTAAAATTTTAATGTATATTCTGACTTTGTTACTAACTCTTGACCACAACAATTGAAACAATTGTAGAAAAATTGAATTACTTCTAGCACTTCTTTCAGTTCACCAAGCTTGGAATAGGTCATTTAACTTTGGAAACATCCTAATAGGGCAAGGCCCCATGAGTTTATACTGCACCTGTCTGGGGCCTTATGAGTGTTGCCTCACTCCAAATAATAGACTAGATACTGATCTTAAACAGGAGTGAAACTGACACTTTCAAGTCACTTTCCAGTATTGCCAACCCTAAATGTTAAAAAATCATGAAACAGGCTGACCAAAAATCAAGAGATTACGTAAAAGTAATAGATTTGGTGTTCTTTTCATTTGTCTTCTGCTTTTTGAGGCTCTAAGGTGCACTATGATCACATTTTGAAGCTTTCTCCACAGCCATAAGGGCTAGAAACTTTCTTTTTCTTTAAGAATGCAGGCTGAAATCATCACAAATCCTCTTGACTTCAGAAGCTTGGGCTTTAAGGAAAATAATAATTATTATGAGACTCATGACAAAATCATGAGAGTTGGCAACACTGCTCTCACTTCTATTTAAAGGCTAGGTACTTTCCAGAATGTTCTTAATAACATCCTTGGGTGGCAGGCCAGTCCTCACCCACAGACAACCTGCCAACCTGAAACATATTCTCACCAGTAACTGCACACCGCACCATAGTAACTCTAGCTCAGGAACCAATCCACGCAACAAACCTCAATGCCAACTCTGCCCACATATCTACACCGGCCACACCATCACAGACTAACCGGATCAGCACACCATCACCGGTTTATTCACCTGCACGTTCACGCAATGTAATATAGGCCATCATATGCTAGACATGTCCTCTGCTATGTACATGGCCAAACTTGGCAAGTCGATCTAACGGAAAAGGAATGAAATGGACACAAATCAGATATTAGGAATGGCAAATATACAAAACCAGTAGGAGAACAATTCAACCTCCCTGGCCACACTGTAGCAGATCTTAAGGTGGCATCCTGCCAGATCAAAAAAACTTCAGGACTAACCTTCAAAGAGAAACTGCTGAGCTTCAGTTCATCTGCAAATTTGACACCATCAGCTCAGGATTAAACAAAGACTGTGAATGGCTAGCCAACTACAAAACCAGTTTCTCCTCCCTTGGTTTTCACACCTCAACTGTTAGAACAGGGCTTCATCCTCCCTGATTGAACTACCCTCGTTATCTCTAGCTTGCTTCTTGCTTGCGTATGTATATCTGCCCCTGGAAATTTCCACTACATGCATCCGACGAAGTGGGTATTCACCCACAAAACTCATGCTTCAAAATGTCTGTTAGTCTATGGATGCCACAGGATTATTTGCTGCTATTACAGTGATTGAGATGCATTTCTCACAGGAGAACATTTAAAAACAAACACCAAGAAAATTCCACATTTTAAAGTCGAGGAAAAAATGGAGGCTTCTGAGGTATATGAGGGCCACTGCAGGCAGGAAAGGAAAATAAACAGACACAGAAGCTGTGGGCAGGTCTTCCTCTTGAAAGACAGCTGGAGGGTCAAATCTTCTAATCCTTAATCCAGTAAAACGTCTATTGCCATCAGTGCCTCCACTCATAGATATTAATATACTCAATAACTATACACTTCCTACTTACATATCTGAGCCATCTTATCCAGGGTTACATTTTATACACATTGGCTCAGGGACTATATTTTCTGGCATATTTTGAACAGTGCTGAGCACACAGATGATGCCCAGTGAATAATACAAATCATGACAATAATTGTTGATTTTATGGACCCTGTGGATGCAACTTCTGTTCTTTGTTCTGGAATTAGCCTGAATACATGAAACCCTAAGAATCTGAGACATAAGCACTTCTGATACTCATACAACACTTTCTCCTTCCTTCCTTTTTCTCAAACTCAGAACAAAAAATGACAAAATAAAATAGTTTTCAGTCAAAATGTAAAATTGCACAGCAGCCATGTAACTCAGCCTGGGGAAGAACCTGCCACCCCTTGGGAGTTAAGTAATCCAGCAGTGTAGCTAGGGGGGAGCAAGGGTAGCGACCGCTACCCCACTAAACATGCGGTCAAAAGGTGGCACCTTAGGGGTTAATATGGCGCCAATGGCGCCAGCGGGGCCCATGCTCCTCTCTGAAGCTTGGCGCTGGGCTCCTGCAGCAAGGCAGGCTTTGCCAGAAGCACCCAAGCTTCTTCCCCAGCTGATCGGCAGCAGGGAGGCGGGAGGGGGAAGAACTGAGCTCCAGCAAGCTGGTCGCTCCTGGGAAGAGGAGAGGCGGGGACCCAGCTCCAGCAATACTTGGGGCCGGGTGTCCCCCTCCACCCCAGCCCCACCTGCGCCTCCCATGCCTTTCCTGAGTGTCCCCTGGCCCCTGCTTGCCTTTCAGGGGCCCCCAGAGCAGTGTCCCTGACTCTCGTGTGTGGCACCATGTTGCCTCCCGGCAGCAACTGCTGCTGCTGGATCCTAGTGCCCCCCAGCTCAACTGCCAGGGCAGACTGACTGTGAGCCTGCCCTTCTCCCTCAGACCCTTTCATTTTCCAGAGGGACCCTCCACCAGCACAGGGCCCCCACACCCGCAGTCTTCTGCTCCATGCTGGGCAAGGAGGCAGCCCCATCCCTCACTCACAGTAAGGCTACAGTCAGGGGCAACAGCAGAGGCGGAGGCGCACACAGCACCACACGGCACCCACAGCGGGGGAGGCAAAGGAGATTCCTGGACCTGAGAGGGGCCCTAGGAGCACCTGCAGTGACAATGGTGGGGGTGAGTGTGGTTCTGGGGGGGCAGGAAAGGGGGGCTCCTCAATCTCTTTATCCGCAGTCCCAGCCAGAGCCCTCACCTCCTACACCCCTACTCTCACCCTGAGCCCCTCTCACACTCCAAACCCCTCATCTGCAGCCACACCCCACAGCCCTCACCCCATACCCCATCCCTCTGCACCCCTCCCATCCCCAAAATCCCTCCCAGAGCCTGCACCCTGCACCCCAATCCTCTGCCCCAGCCTAGGGCCTGCATCCCAGACCTCCCTCCCTCTCTCACCCAAACTCCCTTTCAGAGCCTTGGGCAGGTGGGGGGTGCAGTTCAGGGTAGGAGTTATGGACACCACTAAAATTTCTACAAACCTGCCACCCCTGGGCATGCCCCTCCAGCCATAGGGGCAGGGGCAGGGGCAGGGGCACCCACCCACCCACCAGTCAATTGTTTATGGGACCCATGGGGGCCACGAGCCATCAGCTGTTTGGCCGGGACAGGGGCAGTAGAGTAGCTAGGGGAGTGCTGTTTAGCTGGTTTTTGGCCACCAGTCAATTAGCAAGGGGAACTCTGCTCCTGGAGCAGGGGCTGGGCTGGGATGAGCGACCCCACCAGTGCGGTGCAGCCCCACCTCCTTCTCCTACCTGCTTCTTGTGGCAGGAGTGCTTTCTCTGGATCTGCAGCTGAGCTCCTAACTCCTCATCCAACTAAAGGCAGCCAGCAGCAGCAGCTGGTAAGTGTATTTCAAAGGGGGGCTTGTGATGAGGGTGGCTGGGGGTGGGAGGACTAAAACCCCATTCCAGGGGGCTGTGCTGAGAGCTGGCACCTGGCTGCTGGCAGGGTGGCTGTCTGCATGGGGGTGGGGGCACCAGCTGCCACCGGCCACCCAGATCTCTGCATCTCGCAGGGGGCTCAGCCAGAGGCATCTCCAAAAACATCCCCTGAATCCCCACAGCACAGAGAGACTGAGAGTACCATCCCCTGCCGGGCAGCTGGACCAGGATAGGCATGGTGGGGGGGGGGCATCTCCTGGTCTCCTGCGGGATGTGGTGCCCCCCTCCTTGCCCTCCCTGCTCAGGCAGAGACGCCTGCCTCTCAGAGACAGTAGCCATGTCCATGTAGTGCGCTTGGTCCCCACCCTGGCATGTGGGTGACTGCCTCAGTTCCCCTCTCCTACCCCCCTACCCTTATCCCTTCCCCACTGCCTCTTCCCTTCCACTCCTCACCCCCTAAGAGGCAACCAGGGGAAACCTTCCTAGCAGTGCAATATCTGCCTTGGGGGTGTAGATGGAACTGTCTCCCAAGAGAAGGCTGGAACTATCTCCTCTTGTAATGATATATGTTAATACATGTGCTCTGGCAAACACAAGTCCAGGCACCATGTTGAGGGGGAAGTAGGAGGGGGAAACCTGAGTTGTCTCCTAAAGGAAGGGCTAGTGATCATGTTGGGAGGGCGGGGGGCATTGCTGAGTCCCAGGGTTGAGTAATTCTCTGGTGATGATGGTCATTGAATTGCTAATTGTCATTCACTTGACGCACAATGGCTGGTGATGGTTGTTTAACATCCACCCAGCCATTTGGTCAAGTGTCTTGTTGTTCCTTGGGAGTTGCCTTCTGTAACTTGTATAACTCCATCCTGGGAGTACACATTTTGGCACTAAAGATGTGGTTCCTGGAGCCCATATTGCCTTGCACTGGGATTGGGAATTAGTGCCCTGATGTGCAACTCCTCCTGTTGGGCCAGTGTAGATCCTGCTGTTAGTACAGCTATTTGCAGGTGCCCTTGTGTTTAGCTGAACCCTTTGTCATAAGCATCTTCCCAAATCTGGACCTTAGCGTCCAAAATCTGGGTGCTTAGCATGAACCTCCAAGCTTAATTACCAGCTTGGATCTTATCTCGCTGCCACCAACCAGGAATCAGTGCCTGGTACACTTGAGCCCCCCAAAACCTTCCCTGGGGAACCCCCAAGACTCAGATGCTTTGAGTCTCCAACAAAGGGAAATAAACCACTTCCCTTCCTTCTCTCCCACCAGACTTTCCTCTTGGCTAACCTGAGGATATTGAGCATCTATCTTTACATCACAATACAAAGCAGCATGTTCTCCTATTATTCGCACAAAGAGACAAACCCAATACAAGGAAAGCAGAGATGATCCGTCTCTTCCCTCCCACCAACATCCTGTGCTGCAGGCTTACCTCCGTAGATCTAACCAAAGAGAATTCCCTCCTTGTCTCCTTAACCTCCAGAGAGAAAAAACTCAAACAATCTTACAAAGAAAATTATATAAAAAAAAGAAAAAAACCTAAACATATCTCTCTACAAGATGACAATAAGGGCGATTGCTTATAAACAAATATGAAATCAACAGTCTGATTCAAAAAGATATCCATTTGAAACATTCCAGCAAGTTACACGACAGTAATACACCCCAAAACAACATAAACCTATATTGTTTTTCCACCGTACTTGCGTTGGACACAGAAGATTAGAAGAAGAAAGAAGCGTTCTCACAGCTGAGAGAAGACAAAAGACCACAGAGTCCAAAACTTCCCTCTGAACTTGAAAAATCCGGTTTGCTGATTGGTCCTCTGGTCAGTGTTGGTGTTCCTTTGTTATACCTTTTAACAGGGACAAAGAAACATTAACCCCTTAGCTATCTGTTTATGACACCCTTGGACTCAGTCCCTGAGTGATCCCCCATAAGTCTGAGAGCTAACTGACACTAATAGCCTGCTGTGTGGATCCAGTGGCTTGTGACTGTGAATTTGGCACGCACATGTGCTATATTTACTCATGTGCTGATAGTGCGATTTCCTTGGTGCTGAGATGACATTAATCCTAAATGAATCCTGAAAATAGTGTCCTGGTGTGATTGTGGTGTGACGAATGCCGGGATCTGGTGGACCAACTGAGAGTGCCAGTTCAGGACCAATTGCTTAAACAGGGCCAGTTACAGCCCTAGTGGGTTTTCCACCTCTAAGGCAAACAACAGACAGACAGAGATGGCTTTGGTTTCCACCACTGCGTAACCAAATCACACAAGCAATTCCCTTAGGACACTCCAGTTTCAGTATCACCACCAGTGCCACTCGTCCTGGGGATGAATCGTTATGAAAACATCCCAATAAAAGGAAAGGTTTCTTTGATTCCAAAGAATACCCCAGACACAGGTTCAATATACAAATCAGATTTTACCCACATTAACATGCTGTTGCCATCCTTTAGAACTAAGGTTATTCATAACAAAGGAAAAAGATAGGAGACGAGAGGCTAGAACTGGTTAAATGGAATAATTACATACAGTAATGGCAAAGTTTAGTTCAGGCTTGTTCCAGGCAGTTGATGGATCGTAAACTGGCATGATTTAATCAAGTCTGGAGTAATCCACAGCTGGGAGGGTTCAATCAGTCCTTTTTCAGAGCTCAGTTGTACAAAGTCCCTCAGAGGTAAACAGGATTGAAGACAGATGAGATGAGGCATCAGCCTATATAAGCTTTTCCAATTAAGAACTCTTTTGTTCTTAACTGATGGAAAATGAACAGCGAAAAGGTGGTCTGGAGTCAACATGGGCAAGTAACTGCATACTTTGCTGAGTTAAAGGCACATCTGCTTTCTCGCATGGGTCAAATTGTGTAACTCTGATGGCCTTATGGGCATCCAGCAGCCAGCAGAGCTAACACACTGTCTGGGATGGCTTCCCAGAAGCCGACAAATTTTGAAGATATAGACAGTAGAGAGCCATATCATGACTTCATACAAAATGATACATACAATATGACAGCATAATCATAACCAGCAACTCATAACCTGGTCTTAAACACCTTATATGACCCCCTTTACATAAGATTTGGTGCCACTACAGGAGCTTGGTTGCAATCATGTTCTGTATGGTCCCAGATTATATCAATAATGTCACAGGTGGTCACTCTGCTGTTCATGTGAATCTCGCATTTTTGTATGCTGTGTTGGTGTAGCCTTGTTGGTCCCAGGAAATTAGAGCCACAAGGTGGGTGAGGTAATATCTTTTATTGGAGCAACTTTTGTTGGTGAGAAAGAGAGACAAGCTTTGGAGCCTTCACGGAGTTGTGTCTTCTTCCTAAAGAAATGTTCTGTGAAAGCTCAAAAGCTTGTCTCTCTCACCAACAGAAGCTAGTCCAATAAAATATATTACCTCACCCACCTTGATATATATTCCCACCTCCCACCCCCATATTACCTCACCCAGCTTTCCAAGAGTGAGTTATCATGATAACATAGGAAGTGCTCTGACTAGTCCTGACTTCTCTGTGTCAGCCCCTCTAGCTTGCACTACAGCCCAGTACCTGGGGCTGGGTGCCTGCAGTGCTGAGACTCTGTGAGATCAGGGACTCATAGACCCAGTTGGGAGCAGAAGGGCACCTCTTCCTTGGCCTCTCTCTCTTGCTGCCTCCTTTTCCCAAGTGGCCTCATGATACATAGAGCCAGCTGGCTAGGTGCTGCATTGGAGAGTCTCCCAGTGCAACCCCCGCACCCCCTCTCCTCCATGCGAACCCTCAACAGATCCTGCCCACCTCTGTCCGATGTGGGGGACTGTGCCCCCCCTCTTGCTTCTGTGTACTGCCTGCTTCCAGAGGCCACATATTGCAGAGGATCCCCCTCAAGATTGATGAGAGGGGCTGTCCCACCAGGTGCATGCGAGTAATGGCCCCCTCACAGCGAGATGCTGTGCTGCCCCTGCCTCTGTCTGGGTGGTGACCCTGGCCTGAGGAGTACGAGGCAGCGTGAGCTGAGCATGGAGACTGGGGGCCAGGCCAGCAAGCCTGATCACTGACACTCCAGGTGTGCCCAAGTGCCGAGTTGTTCTTGGGAGCCAAAAAATCTTACCGCATTATAGGTGAAACCGCATTATATTGAACTTGCTTTGATCCACCGGAGTGCACAGCCCCACCCTCCCGGATCCCTGCTTTGCTGCGTTATATCCAAATTCGTGTTATATCGGGTGGTGTTATATCAAGGTAGAGGTGTAATTTGATATGTCGGGTGGCGCCTTTTTTTTAATGTGTTCGGTCCCTCTGATGTTAGAACATGGCTACGCCCCTGAAGTGATCCCCTCTCATCTGACTCTCATTCTCTCTTTCTTTATCCTTCCTGATCCTCTGTGCTGCTTTTCATGCTGTCAACCATAACATCCTTCCCATGCGCTTGGGACTGATTGTTGGAGTCTCAGAAAACTGGTTGCCTAGGTTTTGCCCCTATCTATCACAGTTCTTTTTTTTTGCAGCATGCACCAGAGAAAGAGGCTGGTCCGCTGGATAGAGAGGTAGCCCTGAAAGACCTGGGCTCTGCTCCTCCCATGGACTTCCTGTATGACCTCAGACCAGTGCGTTAAGGACAGTTTTAAAACCTTTCAGACACCCAAAGATGAAGCTGGGCATCTAGTGGGACTTGCAAAGCACCTAACAAAGGTGCATTTCAAAATCCTACCAGGTGCCTAAATAGCTTTAAAAATCTGTGCTTATGTCTGTGTGTGCTTCAGTGCCCCATCTGTACAATGGGGAAAACAGCAGTGCTCTGCCTCACCGAGGGGCTGTGAGAAGAACTAGGTTAGATATTGAGAGGGGCCACATAAGTAGCACAGGTAAAGTGGGAACCTCGCTATACACTGTTATCCCTTCCCTGGAGTTTGCCCCCTTCTTTTCACCTATGCCCCAAAATCTCCCTTTTCTGAATGTAACCTTGGCCCAGAGGCCTCGGCTGTATTTCTTGAGTCCCCTGTGTTCTCTCCAAAACAACTCTCTCTCCCCCACTCCACAGTACCCCCTTCTCCCAGTGGTTATGGTACTCACCTAGGAGACCTTGATTCAAGTTGGTGGTCCTCTGAGGCAGTGTATGAATTCAAACCTGGGTCTTCAACATCCTAAGTGAGTGCTGTAACCACTGGGTTATTGGGTACAAGAGTGCCGCCTCCTCCAGCTGTGTTTTATGTGGGGCCTGACCCAGTAAACGTGCTCTAAGGCAGCCTCTGAGTACACCTCCGGGATTGGACCTCACAAGCAAGACAGCCGGGAGAATGTCTAGTTTGTGAATCCTGCTTGGGCTTAAGCATGAGTTGCTTTTCACTTGCAATGTTGGAATGCTCGACTTCATGGGGTCTTTGGGTGGCTGTGAAGACCCCCTACAGGACAGACATATATATACAGCAACAGGCTCTAAAAATCTGATTGGACATTTATTTTTAACATAAATCATCATGGGCCAGAACCGGTGCGGGAAAAAGATGCTACTGAATTGAATGTGCAACATATGCAGTACACAAATGCCCTAGACATGTGGCTGCAGCCTGTCTGCTTGACATTGGTGGATTGCATGCTTGTGGATCTAGCTGGAAGGAAAATCCTGTCTTGTGAGTGTCTGTCCTAATTACCACTTGCTTGCTGGATAAACCACTTCATTATGGGTTAATGTCTACACAAGGAATGTAGCTCACATGAGGATAGCTTCCCAAGTAACATGATTTCACATGTTATTCTACCACTCTAGGAAGCTATTCCCCATGCAAACTACATCTCTGCACAGGCATTACTTACCATCACTGCTACAATTTTGGTTTACTCTGTTGCTTGAAAATGTGGAGAAAAATATGCTCACTGTTCCTATTCTTTACATGTATTCTCGGTGTCACATATATAATGCCTCCAACAGGGCATCCTTAGGATTTATGGGGTCCTATACAATATTATTAAACTGGTGCCTCTATGCTTGACGGCAGCCTAGGCTCGCACCAGGAGGGGGGCGAGGAGGAAGGGACGAGGCAGCAAAAGAGACTGAGCCGCCTGGCCCACTCACAGTGGCGGAGAGTCACAGTTCCCCACAGAGAACCCCATACGCTCTCCCTCATGCAGAATGCATGGCACCAGCGCATTTGGCCCTATGAGTATGGCCGCTGCCTAAGGACACTGCAGTACATGCTGGGTGTGTGGGAGCCAACCCACTCTTACCTTCTGTCATGGGTGGCGAGCGAATCTGCTGCTTGGGGAGGCTAGCTCCCCAGCCCACCTCTTCAGCCTGTGGCCCCACCCATACTCCACCCTTGCTCTGCCCCAGGCCCCGCCCCCCACTCTGCCCAGGACCCTCCCCAGCCACTGTCTCCTTCCTAATCTTCGCCTCCCCTCCCCCTCCCGCTGCACCCCCTTACAGCCAAATCCGCTGAACCCAAATAAGCAAATGACATTAGAAAGAAATTTGCAGAAGATGTTTTTTTCCAAAAGAAAATGGAGCATGCTTTTCACATCCATGCCAGAAGGTGAAGATTATGATTGCAGAACGTACCTAATTAAAGCACTAAATTAGGAATAAAAAATTAGTAAGGTATTTTGATATATCCGTAAGTTTGGTCAGAGATTATTTGCAAAAACTTGCAAGTAGGGCAAATCAGCTGTCTGTGAATTAATACACACACAATTCACGCTCTACAGCCAAAATGCTTCTGAAAATAAATGTAAGTCACTTTACTTATCTGGGTCATGAGAACGAATATGATGCTGTATTAAATGTTATGCTCTAGTCTAGCTGTTTGGGACTCCAGACTACAGCAGTGAATCTCCTGCAGGTGATGTTAAGGGTTCCATGTTGCCGTGACAGTCAAAAATCTTGTCCCATTCTTCTTCATGGAAGGTTGACTTTGTAGCCTGCAACAACATGATGGTTGTATAGGCACGGCCTCAACAATCCGGTTACGTGACTCAGTGAGTGGAGACTGTCATGATTCATCTAAGACAAGTCTAAAGCTGTTTGCTGCATAATGGCCAGGATTTTGCACATCATTCCATGTGGTTATGCTCCATATGAAGGAAACCTATACAACATGAAAAACTTTTGAGATCGCATAAACTATGACCAATAAATCAGTGGCAGCTTGTGGCAATTTTGACGTTGTTGCCTCTGCTTGGTCTGCAGATTGGATACAAAGTACTCGCTGTTTTCTCTGCGATATGGATAGTCGTGCAAGAGACTTGCCACTACATCAAGAAGATTGGCCAGATCCACAGTCCATTGGCTAAGCCGGGGAGAAAAGTTCACATCCACCCACTTGTTGAAATCAAAGAAATTTTGTTACCACTCTAACACATAAAGGTGGCCTGATGAAGAATTTGTTAAGACCATTGACAAAACACAAGCAGCTTTCATAGTACTCCGTGGGAAAATTTCCAAGGTTAAGTGAAGCTAGATAAAGGAAGGTGTCTTTGTTGGTCCTCAGACTTGTGACTTCTTCGAGATGATCATTTGACTCATGCACTGCATAAGCAAGGAAAAGATGGCATGGAAAGCCTTCCATGAGTGCAATAAAGTTTTCTCAAAACAACAGGCAGACAACACAGGTTGTTGGTGGGAAACCTCTTTCAAGGCTATCAAAGCCTTGGTGCAACATGTTCACTAAAGATACATTTTTGGCACTCCATCTAATTTTTTTTCACACCGAATCTGCGGAGCAGTGAAGCGGCGCAGCGATTTCCACACAGACATTGCCAAAAGGAGAAAACGCATCAAGGCATATGGGCCCATCAATGCCTTGCAGACTATTGCTGGACATGACAAGAGTTGCCATTTAATGAATACAAGAGACAACCAGAAGGCCGAGTAGACACTGGAATAACTAAACTATGTACATAATTTTTTCCTTTTATAATTTATTTATATAACTTTGCTGATTTTTTTACAAGTGTTACTAAACTCAAGACAGTGAAATATTATGATGTAAAGCAACATAAAAACATGAAAGACCTAGGTTTACAATTTATGATTAAAGACTCTACTCTACACAATAGACATAACATAAAGTGGTAAAAACTTAAATTATCTAGGAACAGTAGCCAATCAGTTGTTTTAATTGTCATATTTGAATTCAGCACATCAAAATACATAATAAATAGCACATTTTATCTCTGAAGCAGATGACTTCTCAAAAATTGTAGACCAGTATTATGGAATACATTTTTTACATTTTCTTAATAAGTATTTCTAGGCTGATTTTGTATTTTAACTGTACTCTTAAGCCTTCATAAGGTAATCATTCCAGAATACTAAGTATTTAACTCACTGAGCCAAAGACATTATTTTAAATTAATCAGTCACAGAGGTTTAGTGTGTTCATAACAACGTTCATTGCTTTTAGACAAAGGGAACATTAATTTACTTTGTGTGATCTCCATAACAACAGACATGTTTATGAAATTTCACCAACTTTAAAAAATATGTTTCCAAAGATTTTAGGCATCACAAATGATTTTATATCTTACTACGGTACTGATTTTGCTGGAGGGTTCTCTTAAAACTAGTTCATCAAACTCATTTGTCCAGCTATCTGGAAGGAAAGGAGTGTTGTGCCTTTAAGGGTTAGCCTCTCTTCAACAGGGGGTGAAGGGAGAAAGGGATGGACAGGAAGACTTTGGAAGCAAGTTTTTTTGTAATTAAAATTAAAATGTGTATTTTAGATAAGAGTGGTCTTTTGAAGGATTTATTTAAAAAACTATATGTCTGAAAATCTAAGCATTTAAGGCTAAAGATGAATACTCAGATTGTGGATCTAAAAATCTATGCAAGGAATTTTTAGAGATGTGATTTTATAATCTTCAGCAATCGTCTAATGAAATATTTTTAAAGCAAATTTTAAACAAAGGTCCTGTAGACTAACATGTTCTGAGTAAATTTACAGTAATGCACAACTGTTTGTGATTAAATTCAGAAACTGACAGTATATAACCTAGGGGTTAGCAAATGCCAGTTAAATAGCTTCATTACCATTTGAATGGCTCTTTAACAGTTTCAATGTTAAGGTCTGGCAGGCTGGAGGGCTTTTTCACTTTTAAGTTTTTAGATCCCCTCCGGAGGAAGACTCATCAGGCTGCAGCAGCTAGCTGTGGGAGCCTGCAGGAAGGGTCAGAACAGGGATAGAAGAGGCAGGATGGTGGACACTAAGACCTAGGGGTACCCCAAATTTTCAGGTGCAGGACAGCCCTGACCTCCAAATTGCTGTGCGCGGAGATCAGGAAATGGCAGAGATAGAACCAAGATAAGGGGCAGAAAGAGACATGTATAGAATCCTTGATAAGCAGACATAATGTTTTAATCAAAACCATGCAGCAAACTGTGTCAGTTTCAAGGTAGGATACCAAAGAGTCAGATGCCACAGTGCACATTACGCCAAACCGGTGTATTCAATCTCCAAACAATCCATGCTGAAAAGCCATTCGGGACCCACTTACCGACTTCTAGAAGCGGATATCACAATACCCAAACCAAAAAACTGCAGGCTGACAGCTCACAATCTGGCACATAGCTTCTTATCAAAGAGCCGTCCTTGACAAGACAATTGTCACCCTTTTACACACTTCCTTTAAGAAACTGAAGCATGTGTTTCAATGTGTGCACCAGGAAGTCACTACTGCACAAGTAGCGCACAAAATTATCATTGTGAAGAAAATGCTGAGAAGAGTGTTTATGAGCCTCATTTCCCAATTCCATAGCACCACAGACAAAGCTTTTGCTAAACTAACTGATACTTGTGGCTTGCACACTGGAAACTACTGTGTAATTTTATGAGGAACCTGTATTCTCGCAAAACACTCTGAGGCTTACTTCTTGTAAACTGCTTCAATCATCCATAGAGACATGAGAACAAAAGAATGGTCATACTGGGTCAGACCAAAGGTCCATCTAGCCTAGTATCCTGTCTTCCGACAGTGGCCAGTGTCAGGTGCCTCAGAGAGAATGAACAGAACAGGTAATCATCAAGTGATCCATTCCGTGTCACCCATTCCTAGCTTTTGGCAAACTGAGGTTAGGGACACCATCCCTACTCAACCTGGCTCATAGCCATTGGTGAACCTGTCCTCCATGAATTTATCTAGTTCTTTTTTGAACCCTGTTATAGTCTTGGCCTTCACAACATCCTCTGGCAAGTAGTTCCACAGCTTGACTGTGCGTTGTGTGAAAAAGTACTTCCTTTTGTTTGTTATAAACCTGCTGCCTATTAATTTCATTTGGTGGCCCCTTGTTCTTGTGTTACGAGAAGGAGAAAATAACATTTCCTTATATACTTTCTCCATACCAGTCATGATTTTATAGACCTCTATCATATCCCTCCATAGTCATCTCTTTTCCAAGCTAAAAAGTCTGTCTTATTAATCTCTCCTCATACGGGAGCCATACCATACTCCTAATCATTTTTGTTGCCCTTTTCTGAACCTTTTCCAAGTCCAATATATCTTTTTTGAGATGGAGCAACCTGATATTTTCTGTCTTTATCTATCCCTTTCTTAATGATTCCCAACATTCTGTTCACTTTTTTGACTGCTGCTGCACATTGAGTAGATGTTTTCAGAGAACTATCCACAGTGACTCCCAAGATGTCTTTCTTGAGTGGTAAAAGCTAATTTAGACCCCATCATTTGATATGTATAGTTGGGATTATGTTTTCCAATGTGCATTACTTTACATTTATCAACACTGAATTTCATCTGCCATTTTGTTGCCCAGTTACCCAGTTCTGAGAGAGCCTTTTGTAGCTCTTTGCACTCTGCCTGGGTCTTAACTATCTTGAGTAGTTTTGTATCATCTGCAAATTTTGCCACCTCACTGTTTACCCCTTTTTCCAGATCATTTATGAATATGTTGAATAGGACTGGCCCCATACAGACCCCTGGGGGATACCACTATTTACCCTCTCTCCATTCTGAAAACTGACCATATATTCCTATCATTTGTTTCCTATCTTTTAACTGGTTACCAATCCATGAGTGAATCTTCCCTCTTATCCTATGACTGCTTACTTTGCTTAAGAGTCTTTAGTGAGGGAAATTGTCAAAGGCTTTGCTTAAGAGTCTTTAGTGAGGGATCCCCCTTGTCCATATGCTTTTTGACCCCCTCAAAGAATTCCAGTACATTGGTGAGGTATGGTTTTCCTATACAAAAACCATGTTAACTCTTCCCCAACAAATTATGTTCATCTAGGTGTCTGACAATTCTGTTCTATTATCACCAGGTCAGAATGGTGAGGGAAATGAATGACCTTGAGGCATGTGACCTAGGAAGAGCAATCACAGTGTGTTACGGTGCCAAACATGAGGATTGCACTGATGCTATGTATATCTGCAAATACGTTCTGGGAAAATCTGGAGCCATAAAATGCAAAGTCTGAATAACAATAATATCTACTGAATAACGTATTTGAACATCTATTACCTTCTGAGTTTAAAAGTCTGAATTATATGAGAAAATATTAGTGCAAAGAGTTAAGCCTTTCCAAAAAGTGTGTAGAAGAGTGGAGATTCTCTGCTGGAGTGCCTCCCTGTGGCAAGACATGGAATAGCAGGTTCTCCTCTAGTTTCCCTGCTGACAGCAGCTCCAGCCCTGTGATGGTTTGCTTCTTCTTGTGACTCAGCCTTCCTGCCCAATGACTTATAGTCCCCCGTTTTCCAAGGTAACAGAGTCCAACAAATAATTCATAGACTTGGTGCTCAGTGTTCCTTACAGCCCTTGTCTCAGGGATTCATGACCTCTATCTTCCCAGGCTACAGCCTCTCCAGGCTCACCCCACATTCAGGGCATGGGTTTGCAGTGCTCCCCACAGTGACCTCCAATAAATTCCCAATGAAAATATAAATTTAAACCATTGCTGCTCTCCTTGGGCTTGAAAGTCCATCCCTCAGTTTCTCCTGTGCTCCATTACTCAGTTGAATGTTTCCCTGGGCTTCTTCCCTGGAGGTCTGGGTCCTGCCCTTTATCAGGGCTTGCCACACCCAAGTGGCTTCTCCGTGTCTCTACTCTCCACCACCAAGAAAGGTACTGCAGAGTTCTTTCCCCCTCTCTCTGCAGCCATCCTCCTAGTCTGGGCTTCCTCTCTTTATAGTAACCACCCAGATCCTCCCTCATCTAGGACTCATCTTGAATTGGGTCTGGCCCACTCTCCGGGTGCCCTAATTGAGCTCTCAGCTCTTTGTGAAAATCCCTTTACTCTCTCAGCTAGGTCCAATCATTAGCCAAGGCAACCTGATCCCCAGCTGGTTAGGATCAGCAGGGAGTGTAGCAGATAGTCACAAGCAAAGCCAAGCCTGACCCCCCCTTAAAGGGCCATCCAATACGTGACAGAGTGGCATTTCTAAATACTAAACGGGGAAACGTTCTATCCAAACAATTAATCCATGCAATTAAAGAAAAAGTTCCGTAGTTTATCTTGCTTTACCTTTATGGGAGAATCTTGTAATCATTGGAGAAAATACTGATATCCCTGAGCACTTGTTGATTCTAGTCAATGGGGTTCCCACTAAAAACCAGCATACTTGGTGTGACATTATTAATATAAACTGGGACCATATAGAACATGGTTTGCAACCAAGGTCCTGTAGTGGCACCAAATCTTATGTAAAGGGGGGTCATATAAGGTGTCTAAGACCAGGTTATGGGTTACTGGTTATGATTATGCTGTCTGTATGTCTGTATCATTTTGCATGTTTGTAGTTGAAGTATAAAGATATTGCTGTTTACTGCTGTCTTTCATAAATGGTGCTGCTGTTACTGGGTGACAACCACCAGGAGGCTAGGGGTTGGCAGCTCAATTAGCTTAGCCTGCTTGATGGCCCAATTAAGGACCAATCACCATACACAACTGAACACCATTGAGAGGAGGCGAATACGTTTCCTTGTGACTCAGCAGGGTTGCAAAAACTGGTCAAGTAGGTGACTGCAGACTCCATTTGCTGCAACTTTTTCCAAACAGGTAGGAACAAAGGAGTGTTCTTACACCTGGAAAAGTCTGTATAAGGGCAGAGGCCATCATCTCCATTTGGTCTTCAATCCTGCTTCCCTACCTCTGAGAGGACTTTGCTACAAATCTGAAGCTCCTGCCAACAATAGACGATGAACCGCATTCCAGCAGGGAGATGTTCTCACAAAGACTGGATTTAAACATGCAGTTTACTCCATCACTGGCTACATAGCTGAACTAAGAACTTTGGCCATCACTACGTAATGTAACTGATTCCATTTAAACCAATTCCTAGCTCTCATCTCTAAACTTTTTCTTTGTATGATATAAACCTATTAGATTGTTAGATTCTAAAGGAGTTGAACCAGCGTGATTTGTGGGTTAAGATCTGATGGTTTTATATTGACCTGGGTCTGGGGCTTGCCCATTGGGATCAAGAGGAACTTCTTTCTTTTACTGGGGTGTTGTTTCACAACCATTCACCTCAGACGGTTGGCAACTGGTGGGGATACTGGAAACGTGGAAGTGAAGGAAATTGCGTGTGTGACTTGTGGTTAGCCAGTGGGGTGAAACCGAAGTCATTTTTGTCTGTCTGGTTTGGTTTGCCTTAGAGGAGGAAAAACCCCAGCCTTGGGCTGTGACTGCCCTGTTTGAGCAATTGGTCCTGATTTGGCACTCTCAGTCGGGTCCCACCAGAACCACATCGTCACACTTGGCAAGACTTGATACATTCTGTACAAGTAAGGAATGCAATTTGCAAATTAAAATAAGTGAATATATTGTACATTACATTGCATAAGCTCCCAGTCTGAATTACTATATGGTTAGAATATGCAGCAGCACTTAAGGGAGCCCCTATACAGCCAGTACACAATACACCCATTACATAGTCAAGATCCAGTTGGGGACAATACTGATCTGTGTGAAATGAAACCTGTCAATGACTCACTCCTTGGTGTGTAAAAGAAAATACCGGAAGCAACATGTCTGACCATTTCCCACACTATGCAGGGGGATTTCATGACAGTCAGGAGGTATCAATTTCCAAATGTGAATAATGGAGCAGTCACATTAATTCTGTAGATCTGCAATTCTGCAGACACGTGCAATATTTATTCCACTTGCTACTGGAGAGGGAATTGGGTGTACTATCAGCTAGCACTGCCCACACAGCTAACTGCTCAACAGTTACTAGACAGTGTGGCACAAAAGGATGACAGTCTTTACATTACTTTCAGGAATATCCTCCCCATCACGCGCAGGACCAAGGAGTATTGATATCTCACACATTCTGAGTTTCAGTGCATGCCGTGCTGATTTGGCACACTAAGTTTTGGTGAATCCTGCGTTCAGCTTCTGGAAATGCTCTGTTTGCTTTCCCCTTATTCCCCTGAAGTTCATTGTTTTGTCCCCAAAATCAGGATGACCCCCTGGGGGTTTATTCCCTGGTGTGCTGACTTCATGTTGACTTCACATCCTTATGCTGACTTTTTACACAAATAAGTCTTTCATTGTGTTGGCTTACAATGCTTAATTTACATGTGAACTGAGGCAGACAGGTGAATATTCATTCTTTGTCTGGCAAAATTTATTGGTCCACTTGGCTTTGATTCAGACCTTAAAACATATTTTCCAGTATATATATGTAACTCCTTGCATAGTGTCAGTACATACATTTCACAATGACATTAATCACCAGTATGATCCTGACTGTCATTTGAGATCTCACATGACATTTTTATAGATAAATATTATGATGGCCGTGTGCTAGGTCCAGTGAGTTTGTCAGGGCTGCTAGGAGATGCTGTTATAGAACAGCGAACCTTTGCCAGCTGACACTGAAGGGTTCTTAGGGTCACACAAGCGACATCCACTTTTAAGCACAGACTTCATTGTGAGAGCAATGTTCCTGTACAGATTACAGTCTTCTTCTCTATGACAGTGATCCCACAGGTTCTAGGTAAAGTTTTGTAATCCATGCCATCTCTATATTCATACAGGACGTAAGTGGATCTCCCTTAGCCTATGTGATGTCTGCATCTACAGGTTTAGCTGTCACATTGCATCACCTTCTCATGCTTCCAGTAAACATGGAAAGTCATCCGAATACAGATAGCCAACTGGAGAAGCTTTAGTAGAGGCTGGAAAAACACTGAAACAAAGTAAACTTCTGATTGTGGATGAAATCAGCATGGTCTCCAACTCAATGTTGGCATTAATATGCCTATGGTTTCAAGAGGTTCTCAAAACTGAGTGGCACCTGCTCTTTTGAGGAAAAGATGTCATTCTCTTTGGAGACCTCATGTAGATGACACTTGTCAGACAGAACATGTATTTGACACACTAACTACATGTTATTACTATTGACAGTATTAGGCTGGGACGGGTTGGGTCACAGAGACCCCCCTTGGGACTGTCACCTGATGTGCTGAGACTACCTCTGAGCCCATTTTCTCTGACAGTTTGGGCCTCCAGACCCTGCCTTGTTGAGTCAGACTCAGTCTGCTCCAACACAGACCCAGGGTCTGAACCACATGCCCCAAAGCTGCAGACTTAACTGAAAACAGCTTAAGAAGTTCTCCTGTCTCCAGCACCCAGACACCCAACTGCCAATGGGATCCAAACCCCAAATGAATTAGTTTTACTCTGTATAAAACTTATACAGGGTAAACTTATAAATTGTCCACCCTCTATAACACTGATAGAGAGATATGCACAGCTGTTTGCTCCCCCAGGTACTAATCACTTACTCTGGGTTTAATAATAAACAAAAGTGATTTATTAAGTATAAAAAGTAGGATTTATGTGGTTCCAAGTAATAACAGACTGAACAAAGTAAGTTACCAAGCAAAATGAAACAAAACATACAAGTCTAAGCCTAATACATTAAGAAACTGCATACACAGGTAAATCTCACCCTTAGAGATGTTCCAATAAGCTTCTTTCACAGACTGGACTCTTTCCTAGTCTGGGTCCAGCAATCACTCACACCCCTGTAGTTACTGTCTTTTGTTCCAGTTTCTTTCAGGCATCTCTTTGGGGTGGAGAGGCCATCTCTTAAGCCAGCTGAAGACAAATGGAGAGTTTCCAGGGCCTTTAATATTCTCTCTCTTGTGGGTGGAAACCCCTTTGTTCTTCTGTGCAAAGTCACAGCAACAAGATGGAGTTTGTAGCCACCTGGGCAAGTTACATGTCACATGAATGATTCAGCTTTTTGCAGGCCAATGCCATTGTTTACATGTTAGTTTGAACAGTCCCAGGAAAGCTCAGCTGTGGACTGGTGTCTCCCAAAGTCCATTGTCAGTTAAGTGTTTCTTGATTGGGCACTTACTGAGAATAGTCCTTTCTCAAGAAGCTGACCAAATGCTTCACTGAGGCTACTTAGAATCAAACACATTGAGATAAAAGTGCATAGTCAATATTCATAACTTCAAATACAAAAATGATACACACATACAGACAGCATAATCATAACCAGCAAACTACAACCTTTCCATAGAAACCCCACTGTCCCTCCTCTGCACAAGACCTGTTGCAACCTTAGGACCCTGGTTGCAACAATGATCTATATGGTCACAGTTCATGTCAACAACATCACATAGGCATGTAAACTTTTGGAAATTTTTCAAATAAGCAGAACTGCAAATTAATGTGCTGGAATGGAAGGATGAGCAATATGGCCACCTTTTTAATTGAGTGTGTGTTGGAAACTTGGAAGCAAATGACATTAGTAAGATTGGGGAGTGCTCTGTCAAAACTGAGATGGGTGTGTACATGGAAGCTGCTGAAATCTTTAAGATCTTGGCAAACAATGAATAGCTCCTGTTTGTCTCCTGCCTACACTGAAAGCATGTAATAACTTTAATAAAATGATGCTTGAAAGAGATAATGAAAGCACTATGCTAATTCCTGCCCTAGACATGAGATGGTGGGGACTTGAGGAAAGGGGTGGAGTAGGGGGCAGGGCCTGGGACAGAGCCAGGGCTCCAGCACCCCCTGGCCGGCACCATCGTCTCCTTGAATAAAGCATCCAGTGACTAGCTGGTGTGGAAATCTTTAATCAAAATTTTTCTTACAATCTAACAATGGAAGGCAAGTGCAAACGGAAAAGAAAATACACAGATGAAAATCGAGGCTTCCAACAGGAGTGGGAGAATAAGTACTTTTTCACTGAATGTAATGATAAGGCCGTGTGTCTTCTTTGCCAGACATGTGTTTCTTAGTTGAAATCTTCAAACTTGCAGTGTCATTTCGCTTCGAGCCATGCATACATGGATCAAGAATTCCCACAAGGTTCTGAACTCCGCACTTTAAAACTGAAAGCATTGAAAAAACAAACATGTAGAAGACCAGTTCTTCTTCAGATTTGTCAACTGATCGCAGACTGTAACGTTAGCCTCCTATTATGTGGCCTGGCACATAGCCCATGTGAAAAAGTCCTACTCTGAAGGATAGCTTATAAAAAATGTGCCTCACTGATGTGATTTCAATCCTGTCACCAGAGGATGAGAATCTATAGAAGAAAATTTCTGGCCTGCAGCTTTCACGCCACACAATAGAACGCAGACTCTCTGACCTGAACAGGGACATCGCATCACAACTGTACTCACAACTTCAGTAGTGTGAGCATTTGAGCATTGATGTTGGCAGTTGTGAAAAGCCACTTGCCCTTACAGAGGCTCACTGCCATTGCAACGGATGGAGTTCCATCCGTGGGGGGATCTGCGAATAGATTAGTAGGAATTTGTAAGTCTGACAAGAGCTTTCCCAAATTTTGGACATTTCACTGTATTATTCATTGGGAGCAACTGGTATCTAAAAATCACATATTTGATCATGTCATGAAACCTGTCTTGCACATTGTGAATTTCACTCTCTCAAATGAACTCAATCACAGACAGTTTCAAAATCTAATTGAAGAACTGGATGAAGACGACTAGCCTGTTGATTTGCCATTTCACTGTGCAGTTTGATGGCTCTCGAGAAGTAAAGTTATTTTATGCTTTTTCGAGCTCCTGGAACCAGTTAAATTGTTTATGGAGGAGAAGCACAGAATACACTGCGAGTTTATAGATTCTGGGTGGGTTCTAGACTTGGCATTTCTTACAGACATGCTGCTGCATTTGGATAAACTAAACATGGACTTAAAAGGAAAATTCCAGTTGCTGTCTGATCTAGTGCAAGGAGTATTTGTGTTCATGAATAAACTGCAGTTGTTTCACAGACAAATGCTTGAGGGAGAACTGACACACTTCCCCTCAATGTCACAACTTCAAGCCGGAACAAAAAAAGATGCAGCAGAACCCCTAAAATGAAGCACAACTAGATATGATTAAAGATCTTAAGGACAATTTTGAGGAAAGATTCCAAGATTTGCAGCAGAAGAGACCTCAAATCAGATTTCTGATTGACCCTTTTAGTGCTGAAGTTGATTGTCTGAAGCCCCCTTTAATCATTGATGAAGCAACATCCCAGATGGAAATAATAGAACTTTTTGAAGAAGACAGATTGAAATCTGATCAGAAGACAGAGGGGACCCTTACTTTCTGGAAATCTGTACCAAAGGATAAATACCCCAACTTCAGAGGTGCAGCCCTAAAATTAATCTCGATGGTTGTCTCAACCTATCTTCTTGAGTCTGTTTTCTCAACACTCAAACATGTGAAATCCAAGCACCGATCCATTTTGACAGACAGCCACTTAAGAGAACTGTTGCGTGTGAGCACAAATGAACACAAACCAAACTTCAAGGGAATTGCTGAAAGCAAAGATTGCCAGAAGTCCCACTAAGTAAAAGGCTAAGTTATTATCATTAACTATACATTATAAATGTATAATAAGTATACGTTATCAACTTATATAATGATTGTGTGTGTGCATACACACACACACACACACACACATATGTATGTAATAATTACATATTACTGTGGCTCTTTGGCAATGTACATTGGTAAATTCTGGCTCCTTCTCAGCTCAGGTTATCCACCCCTGCTTTAATTGTTAGCATCAATCATCTGGTCTCATTAAATCTGCACGGCAGACAATAGTACAGCATACACAACAATCCCCAGGACATCCAAAGCACCACAGAGTTCAGAGCTGCTGTGGGTACCTACCCACTGGAGCCAATTTTCAGTTTGCGAGTGCAGCAAGACACTTCCTAATTTCATGTGCAGCTGCTGAACTTGCTCTAACAAGTGCACATACCCTCCAACACCTATTTACCACTACTTATACTACCATATACAAATGCCACAACTCCCCTTACATATTTCAAACAGCTACAAACCTGGAGTGAATTCTACATGTGCCTGCTAGACAATTCCTTCCCCACCCCATCCCCAACTATTTTGCTTTGCTGCCTTCAGTGATGAGCGCCAACAGCATGGTGGGACGGTACAATGATCCATACATGTCAGTCATGCGCCTCCATGCCTGCTTTGCTTCTTTGTGCTTCTGGCTGTCTCACAGAGGAAATAACCTGCCAAATTCAGAAATTTGTTTTGCAGTCTTTCCAACTTAGTAATTTTACATATCATATATCCCAAAGGGCACTCTTAGAAATTCTGGACATTACACTGCATAAATTCATAGCAGTGCAGGCTGGCTTGTCTAATGACAAGAGCATTAATTACAATCAGCACCTGCTAGCTAATCTCAAAGAAGCATACTTAATAAAAGTCCAGCTTGGCCAGCCAAGACCATATATTTTGCAACACTGCTGTGACCCTATGATCAAAAAGGCAGCTACAAGCAATGCCCTTAATAGTCCATTGCTGGTACGAGCTAGCCCTGTTTTGGAGTAGCTAATAAAACCATGCAGTGGGCCTGTGTTTCTCTGACAGAGAGGGTGCAGGTAAAAGTCAGCACCAAAGACATTTTCTATCTTTGCTTTTCTGTTTTTTCCTCGTTGGTGTGAGTTTGTCTTGTTTTGTCTTCCAGCAAACAAGACTCGACTTTAACTAGCAGCTCTGGACTAGTTCAGTTAGTTCTCTTTCTCTCTCCAAAAAATACAGTTATTAAACACCTAAAAGACTGTCAGTGTCATGTTTCTGTACCAGATATGGACTGGCTACAGAGTTTCCTTTTTAGCAAGGTACACTCCAGATGTATTCATCGTAAGATTCTCTAATGCTCTGCCAGGTATGGCTGAGGTTAGCTTAAAGTATTCCTCAAAAAGATTTCTTATTCTCTCAGGTGCTACAAGTACACCTCGTTCTTTTTACAGCACCACCTAGTGACTGAATTATATAATACAGTTTAGCATCTATTACAGCTCCTCTAAGTTCTACATTCCCATCATTTATAGTATTTAAACTATCACAGTGTCTTTGAAGTTCAGTATGTATCAGTCTGTTAAGTGTCTCTGAATCATACTGGTTTTCTAACTACATGATCCAAATTCATAACAACTTGGTCATCTGGGTATACATTAGTTGCAACAACTGGCTGTGGTTGGTCTAGAATCCTTGAGTCGTCGTCTTCTTGTTCTGTATGTTATCTGTAGAGTTTGCTCTCTTGATTATTCTTTCTGAGGCACAAACTATAGCTGTTGATGGTTTCTGCTGAAATCTCCACTGTTGATCTCAATATTTCGTGATCCTGGGACTGAATTCTTTTTCTTTATGACAGCTGGAGTTGTCCATCCTTTTTCTCCATCCAATTTGATATGAAACACAAATACCAGATTCTAGACCCGGCAGTTCTGTTACTGAAGCACTTCTGTTGTAAAAGTGTTCAGAAACTCTTTAAACCTTTTTATTTGGTTTAGCTACTCTCTTCATGTCTGGCCACTTTGGAAATAGATTATTTTCCAAAGTTTGAGCAGTAGTTCTGAGCTGTCTTCCCATCAGAAGTTGTGCAGGACTATATCCAGTAGCTGTGTTGGTGTCGATCTGTAATTCAGAAGAGCAAGGAATGGATCTTCCTGATGTAGGATTTTCTTGGTTATCTGAACAGCTCTCTCAGCCACTCCGTTTCCTTGTGCATAATATGAGCTGTTTAGTAATATGATCAAAATAATATTTCATCCAGAATGATTTAAAATTTGCTGCAGTGAATTGTGGTCTGTTGTCCATCACTAGTTGCTCTGGAATATTTAAGTGAGCAAAAGTGCACTTCCATTTCTCAATAACACTGTGACATGTTATGTGTTTCTAGTACATTATTTCTATATACCTGGAAAAGTAGATCACAAAGAGCAGGTAACAATGTCCTCTGAATTTGCCTAAATCTGCAGCTAGTCTCAAATTCTCTCTGGTAACGGTGTTGTTATTAAAGTTTCTTTGTATTGTGTTGGTTTGTTAGTTTCACAATTTTCACATGCAAATACTTTATGTCCTTGCTGAAGCCTGACCATTACACTGACTGGTTGGTCTGTCTGCAGCATTTAGTTAATTCTTGATGTTCTTCATGGATGAGGCTTAGAATTTCTCCTCTCATTTCTCTCGGAATTAAGATGCAATTGTCTTTAATCATGAGTCCAGTTGACTCACCTAATTATCGACACACTGCTAAGTAATCTCTTCTCACTTCCTTAGTGTCCTTTAGATACTTGGGCCAGCTGACCCAAACGTAACTTAGAACTTCCTGAAGTTGCATCTCTGTTGAGGCTGCTTTCTTTAGCTGCTGTAGTCTTTTTTCTGACACTGGTCTGTGTGCATCCATAACATCCACACATGTTTACATTATCTTTGAGCTCACAGGTAGTTGAGAATAATGATTGGCTCCATGACAGAGTGTCTGCTACTCCCAGATTTTTCTCAGGAACATATTTAGCAGTTGGCTTAAATTTCATTAACCTTATTGTTAACCCAGAAAGGGTATTCAACAGGGAGCTACTGAATTTAGCCACCAGCTCCCACCTTACAGACTCGTACTCCCTCTCATAGCTGTCACCAGGGGTGATATTCACAGGAATAGCACAAAGCAAACAGGATATAAAACACAAACAAGGTCAAATTTATTAAGCAGGACTCCCAGCTAAATAGCAGTTTACATAAAGTTGATTGTGCATAGTATGAAGAAGTACTTCCTTTTGTTTGTTTTAAACTGGCTGCCTATTAATTCCAGAGGGTGACCACTGGTTCGTGTGTTATGTGAAGGGGTAAATAACACTTCCTTATTCATTTTCTCCACACTAGTCGTGATTTTGTAGACCTCTATCCAGGGCCAGTGAGTTACATGGGCACTAGACCAGCGGCACCATGACTGTGTGGCTTGAATTTCAATGGATATAAACTGCAAGCTCTAGAGCCTGGAAAGCTTATTAAACACTGTTATTCCCTCCCACCCCCACACACAAGATTCTACAAGATACTTTTCAGTTTTTTGCTGTAAATGGGTCTCTTTTACACAAAGATATAAGAGCTAGATTCTCACAAACTATTTTTTTATTTAAAAGACATACAGCTCCTTGAAAACAAACCAAGATGCTCCATTAAAACTTTTAGCTCACTTAAGGTTCACAGAGACTTTCTAACAGAAACACAGTTAGTCACAAAGCCCTTTTCAAAAGATGTTTTTTTATTTACAGCTACCAAGTTTTATATCGCATGTTTATCCCCTCACCATTCTCTAACTTAATCCTTTTAGATTTCTTACAAATAGTCTTTTTCTTAAGCAGGGGTCTTTAACTTTTTGTGCAGAACAGACAGTCAATATAATGCTGTAAGCAGGCATCTTCCGGTTTGGTCATTTTCTTTAAAACATGGTCAGGCTCTCCACTGAATTGCACAGCATTTATCAAGTTCACCCTTGCGCTAAACGTTCTTGAGTTAAGCACAGACATTGCATACTATCACCTATGGCAATAACAGTGTTTAATAAGCTTTCCAAACACAGCTCAGCACACAGGCCCTGGAGCTTGCAGTTTATATCCATTGAAATCCAAGCCACACAGTCATGGCGCTGCGGGTCTGGGGCATCTGTGACACAGCCCTCACAATCTTTGAAAAGCTTTTCCCTAAAGCAGTGATTAAAGACAGCATAAGCGGCAATATGTACAATAGGCTGCATGACTTTTTTACGCTCACGACATGGCACTGGCTCAGTTAGTTCTATGCCAAGCCTCCTCCTAAACTCCTCATAGTCACCGTCATCCTCAGAGTCCTCTTCAACAATTTGTATTGGCGTTGAGCAAAAACAAGGGGCGGGGGCAGTTCATCTTCGCTATTTGATGCAACGCTGTCCAGAGCCTCTGGATCCTGTAGAAAGGCATCGTTAAGCTGTCGAGAGATTTTCAGAAAAGAAACAAGTGTAAGTTCCCACTCCTTATTTTTAGACTTACACAACCCTGGTTCCTAGCCCCATTACACGCACATACAAATCCTCTAACATTACTTCTAAATCATTCATTTACCTGAGTGACATTTTTTCCATTCACCTTATCTGCTGATGACTCCACTGAGCTGCTTGCGCCTTTCTCCTTCAGGGGGGTGGATGACAAGTGGCCGCCATGCTTATTGGGGTGTCTCATAAGGAGTTAGGTTTCAGGGTTGGGTTCCGGCATATCCATCTATGGCTGGGCCAAGGGACTTCCCTCAGCCACTCCCTCCTGGTCCTCAGAACTGTCGCTGATGTAGCGCTTTCTTCATGGATGGTCGAAAGCCCTCAGGGCTAAAACAAAGTCTGAAGTTCTCATGGGGGTGATAAAGGAGTCCATGTTTCCTTTCAATGTTTGCATGATTTCTAAAACATGCATTCTTGATAGGAGATGGTCTCTTCTGCCCGGTGCTGGGACATATGGGGTGGTGGTGCTGCACTCTGATTGGCAGAGAGTGGTGGGAGGAGTTCTTAGAGGGGCCACATGACCCTCTTCCATGCAGTTCATCCCATCCAGAACATGACCTATTTTGGTCAAATCTGCTCTTGGAGAGGTCCTCTTCAGCTGAAACCTATCCTGATTGGTAGAGGGTAGTGGCAGGAGTTCTAAGAGGGGTCATATGACCCATTTCCGGATGGGTCAACCCTCCCCAGACTCCCCCCAGTTGGTCAAATATCCTCTTGGGGGTAGTCCCCAGAAGCTGAAACCCATCCTGATTGGTAGAGGGCAGTGGGAGGAGGTCCTGGAGGGGTCACACGACACACCTTTCTTCTGATCATGTGTCCAGCTTGACCTCGGAATGAATACCCCTAGGGGCGGGACTTCCAGTGACAGGTGGCTGGGCTTAAGGGGTCAAGGGGTGGGGTTAACATTTGATTTATGGTATGGCCCTTATACTACTATCCGCACAACATTTAGGTGATTTAAGTTCCTACTTCAGATTACTAGCAGGTTGGATAGCATCAGCTAGTTATTGCGCTGCATAGAACAATAGTAGACTTGCCTTGTCCATGCTGTGTGTGAAACAAAATTCCAGAACCATAGTGTTTTGCTAACCTTGCCTGTACTTCGCCACTGGAATAGCTTGTAGTTTCTACAGCTGAGGGAAGTAGAGGTTTGTCTATTTGGAGCAGCTCGGACAGGAGAAGAACTCTCTGTTTGTACATAAGATTACTGTATATCTCTTCAAAGAGCTGATAAAATGCAAAGTTAAAAGTGACTGTATTGTTGCAGAGTAACTAGGTGGTTTTGCTTTAAGATTTCTTGTACTCAAGTAGGAAGAAAGGCAGGTTGAGTGATAAACTGCATCCTTACCAATCAAGTCTCCCACAGATAATCTCATATGCGGCAAATTCAGCTTGCTTGTGTATTTCTGAAAGCAGCCTCTGTGATACAGTATTGGTGGCACATCATCTGTACTAGAAAACTCTTCCAGTCGCCACCAGTACAATTAATCTCCCCTGGCTTCTGCTGCCAGCATTGCAGAATTCCATCCAGCCCTGTTGGCTTTTGACAGATTGGCATTCTTTTGATTTTCTTGACAAGTAAAACGTTTCTCAAACTTTGTGGAGAGTCTTTATTGTAAGCTGTAAGGGCCTTGCATTCTCCATGTCCTCATATACTGTGACTTCACTATAGAGGTAAAATTCCCAGAGTATATTGTTAGCATTACCACCCCAACCCCACCACCATTTTTCATTTTGTACAAGTAGACAGACTTGTGCTAAATTAGATATAAATTAGAGCTATCTGTTAGCATCAAAATTGCCATTTTTGGTTAGTGACAATTTGACTGAAGCGCAATATGAAACTCTGTATTGTCATCTCTGACACCAATATTGGCCTGTGCATAACCATCACTGAAATAAAAAGAAGTTTCTAGAATATTTTGTAGTACTGCATGCATAGGCAATTACAAATTGAAACCTTCTACCAGGCAGACTAGATGCTACACTCTATGTACAAAAGCTTACAAATGGAGAAGCATTAAATTAGGAAGGCACATATATGTATATCTACCCATGATGCAGTACAAACTATGGGCATGGAATCTACTGCTACTGGTGAACAGCCTTCAGTGTGAGACTAATGTGGTTGGCAAATTTCTATTGAAAATATAGAAAACTATTATGATTACTTGGGAGATGCATTGGAAAGTAAGAATATGTGATGTGAAAACATCGTGTTAGTATATTGCAAAATGCTGATATTCACCTTTTACCGCATACGAAACGGACTCATCATTTCTGAAAAAAAATACTTACCCACACCAAACCAATAACAATCTTTTAATACTTTGTTTTTTGGTAGCTTTGACCAATAAACACCACATCAAGGTGTTGAAATTAACTTAAACAATAAAAATTGTAGTCGCCATGGTCCTGTTGCAGTGTTCCTGGAACTGTGCAAAAAAAAATGACACTATCTCATTTTAGGTACCATCGTTTCACTTCATCTACAGGCTTACAGCACCACTTGACAGCTCCACATCATACTTCAGCTAAACGTACACAAACTCAGCTTTCAAATGACATATGATGTTGGAGTGTGTAGGGCGGGTACATTAAACTGCACAAATATAGCCCTTTTTGAAGAATTGCCACACACCTATTGTGCAAAATTGAAAACAAGTGTGGCATTTGCAGTGATAATCAGGATGGCCCATTTTCAACAGTTGACAAGAAGGTGTGAGTTAACAGCAGGGAAAAGTTAACTCACACCTTCTTGTCAACTGTTGGAAATGGGCCATCCTGATTATCACTGCAAATGTTTTTTTCTTCTGCTGATAATAGATCACCAAATAGCTCACCTTAATTAATTACCCTCAGTTCAGTTGGTATGGCAACACCCATTTTTTCATGTTTTCTGTGTATATATATTTTCCTACTGTACCTTCCACTGTACGCATCCGATGAAGTGGGGTTTAGCCCATGAAAGCTTATGCTCAAACAAATTTGTTAGTCTCTACGGTGCCACAAGTCCTCCTATTCTTTTTGCTGATAGAGACTAACACGGCTGCTACTCTGAAATATGGATCACAGTTTAGCAGCCCTTGTTCCAGTAAATAGACATTTTATTGTGCTCATTATTACACTGCCTTAGTAGTACAGATGTTACGGTTAAGAAACCACATTCAAGCACCTGAATTTTATTTCCCAGTCCCATTCACATGACCTGAGTCAGGAGCCCAAAGCCAAATACTCATCACAGGAAATATGAAGTGAGTTATAAGAACATAAGAATGGCCATACTGGGTCAGACCAAAGGTCCATCTAGCCCAGTATCTGTCTACCAACAGTGGCCAATGCCAGGTGCCCCAGAGGGAGTGAATCTATCAGGCAATGATCAAGTGATCTCTCTCCTGACATCCATCTCCATGCTCTGATGAACAGAGGCTAGGGATGCCATTCTTTACTCATCCTGGCTAATAGCCATTTATGGACTTAGCCACCATGAATTTATCCAGTTCCCTTTTAAACATTGTTATAGTCTCAGCTTTCACAACCTCCTCAGGTAAGGAGTTCCACAAGTTGACTGTGCACTGCGTGAAGAAGAACTTCCTTTTATTTGTTTTAAACCTGCTGTCTATTAATTTCATTTGGTGACCCCTAGTTCTTGTATTATGGGAATAAGTGAATAACTTTTCCTTATCCACTTTCTCGCAGGTACATGCGCATTGCCCTCCATGCCCAAGCGTGAGACGTGAAATGATACCTATAGTACGTGAGCGTAGGAGAGACTTGCCTTTTATTTGTATACTCTAAACTCTGCTGTCTAGTCACAATTTCATTTGCGCAAAATGACTTCCTGCCTATGTTCTTGTTATTATGCGGTTTAAGCGGATCGCACCATCCAACTTTTTCCTTTTAACTCTCAGTCCTATCCCTTTCTCATGAGCTAAATCACGACATCTAATTTTATGGTACTCCTCTAGCTTCATATCCACAACACCTGATCATTGTACTTCCAGGTTCAGATGCTGAAGTTTTCTCTAGCCTCAATGTTTGAATCTATGTGCACGTCGTCAGTCCATGGGGCCCTCTCCAGGAAACCGATTCAACTTCCAGCTTTATAGGTTAGTGCTCCATTCAAAGTAGACTGTGCACCTAGCTGCATTAGAAGAAGTGATCGTTCTTACTTAATAGCGCTTTAGGTTTGACTATTGCTCGCGACAAATCTCTCTTGTATGGCTTAGTGGTAATTATCAGAAGTAGGGACGATCGATTTGGACTGAGATCAAGTCTCCTTATAAAGAGAATGTATTATGGAAATCAGTCTGAATTAGAGCTATACGCTCCCCTTAGTCTCTAGTGTGCTCAACATATTCATATTCAATCTGAAGTTACCCTAGAATCATATACCCCCTTAGTCTCTGCTCTCCTATTTGACCTCCTCCGAAGAGAAAGTCCTAGCCTCTTTAATCTCTTCTTGCTGGGGCCCCTCTCCCCAAACCCCTAATCATTTTAGTTGCCCTTCTCTGAACCTTTTCTAAATGCCAGTAACTTTTTTGAGGTGAGGAGACACATCTGTACGCAGTATTCATCAGAATGTGGGCGTACCATGGATTTATATAGGGGCAAATAATATATTCTCAGTCTTATTCCTCTATCCCCTTTTTTAATGATTATCCTAAACATCCTGTTTGCAGATTTTTGACCTGCTCTGCTGCACTTGCGTGGACATCTCAGAGAACTATCCACGATGGAACCCAAAGATCTTTTTTCCTGATTGTTGTAGTGAAAATAGCCCCCCCATCATATTGTATATGTAAGTTGGGGTTATTTTTTCCAATGTGCATTACTTTACATTTATCCACATTAAAATTTCATTTGCCATTTTGTTGCCCAATCACTTAGTTTTGTGAGATCTTTTTGAAGTTCTTCACAGGTCTGCTTTGGTCTTAACTATCTTGAGCAGTTTAGTATCATCTGCAAACTTTTGCCACCTCACTTTTACCCCTTTCTCCAGATCATTTATGAATAAATTGAATAGGATTGGTCCTAGGACTGACCCTTGGGGAACACACTAGTTACCCCTCTCCATTCTGAGAATTTACCATTAATTCCTACCCTTTGTTCCCTGTCTTTTAACCAGTTCTCAGTCCATGAAAGGACCTTCCCTTTTATCCCATGACAGCTTAATTTACGTAAGAGCCTTTGGTGAGGGACCTTGTCAAAGGCTTTTTCTGGAAATCTAAGTACACTAGTCCACTGGATCCCCCTTGTCCACATGTTTGTTGACCCCTTCAAAGAACTCTAATAGATTAGTAAGACACGATTTCCCTTTACAGAAACCGTGCTTGACTATTGCTCAATAGTTTGTTTTTCTATGTGTCTGACAATTTTATTCTTAACTATTGTTTGAACTAATTTGCCTGGTACTGACGTTAGACTTACCAGTCTGTAATTGCCGGGATCACCTCTAGAGCCCTTTTTAAATATTGGTGTTACATTAGCTAACTTCCAGTCATTGGGGTACCGAAGCCGATTTAAAGGACAGGTTACAAAACCTTAGTTAATAGTTCCACAACTTCACATTTGAGTTCTTTCAGAACTCTTGGTGAATGCCATCTGGTCCCGGTGACTTGTTAATGTTAAGTTTAATCAATTAATTCCAAACCTCCTCTAGTGACACTTCAATCTGTGACAGTTCCTCAGATTTGTCACCTACAAAGCCAGCTCAGGTTTGGGAATCTCCCTAACATCCTCAGCCAGTTGAAGACTGAAGCAAAGAATCCATTTAGTTTCTCCTGCAATGACTTTATCATCTTTAAGCGCTCCTTTTTGTATTCGATCGTCAGGGGCCCCACTGGTTGTTTAGCAGGCTTTCCTGCTTCTGATGTACTTAAAAACATTTTGTTATTACTTTTGGAGTTTTTGGCTAGCCATTCTTCAAACTCCTCTTTGGCTTTTCTTATTACACTTTGCACTTAATTTGGCAGTGTTTATGTTCCTTTCTATTTACCTCACTAGGATTTGACTTCCACTTTTAAAGGAAGTCTTTTTTTACTCTCTCACTGCTTCTTTTACATGGTTTTAAGCCATAGTGGCTCTTTTTAGTTCTTTTACTGTGTTTTTAATTTGGGTATACATTGAAGTTGGCCTCTATTATGGGTGTCTTTAAAAAGGGCCCATGCAGCTTGCAGGGATTTCACTTTAGTCACTGTACCTTTTAATTTTGTTTAACTAACCCCTCATTTTTGCAAATATATTCCCCTTTTGAAATTAAATCCAATGTTCGGGCTGTTGAGGTGTTCTTCCACCACAGGGATGTGTTGAATGCTATTGTATTATGGTCACTATTTCCAAGGCGGTCCTGCTATATTTTACCTCTTGGACACTCTGCCTCCACCCAGGTTAAATCTAGAGTTGCCTCTCCCCTTGTGGGTTCGTACCGCTGCTCCATGAGCAGTCATTTAAAGTACGAGAAAATGTTATCTTCTGCATTATCCTTGAAGTGAAAGTCCCAGCTAATAATGGGGATAATTAAATCCCTCACTTATTGGGTTCCTTAATTTTGATAGCCTCTCTAATTTCCCTTAGCATTTCTGCATCACCTATTAACTGTCCTGGTCAGTGGTCGATATAGTCTTTAATGTTATATTCTTATTAGAGCTGAAAATTTCTATCCCATAGAGCATTTTATGAACATGTGGATTAGCCTTAAGATTTACTCATTTTGAAATCTACATTTTCTTTCACACATCAGTGCCGACTCTCCCCCGTGCGATGACCTGTTTCTGTCCTTCCATATTATTTTGTACCCCAGAATTGATTGTGCCCATTGATTGCTCTCAGGTCACCAGTTGTTCGTGATGCCTGTTTATATCAATATCCTTCTTTATCAAGGCACTCTGGTCCCCATCTTATATTTAGACTTCTAGCATTGTGTACAAGCACTTTAAAAATTTGCTCCCAGTTATTTGCTGCCCTTTTCTGATGTGCCAGATTCTTTTTTATGTGACTGTTATCATCTGATCCAGCCTTACATTTATCCTCTTCCCTCCTCTGCTCCTGACTATTAATCTGGATGATTTTCTATCATACAGACTCTCCCCCTAAGAGAAGTCTGTGTCCGATCACATGCTCCTCTGCAGAGTCGGCTTTCCCCACTCTCTAGTTTAAAAACTGCTCTAAACCTTTTTGTGTTTACGCCAGCATCTGGTTCCACTTTGGTTTAGTGTGGACCCATCTCTCCAGTATAGGTCCCCCCCATCCAGAAGTTTCCCCCACTTCCTAATGAATGGTAAACTCCCTCCCTCTACACCATCGTCTCATCCACGCATTGAGACTCTGAAAGCTCTGCCTGCCTACCTGGCCCTGCCGTGGAACGGGAGCATTTCTGAGAATGCACCATGAGAGGTCTTGGATTCAGTTCCTTCCCCTGCAGCCTAATGGCTTCCAGGATCTCTCTCCTACCCTTCCTATTTTGGTACCTACATGTACACGACCCCGGCTCCTCTTCCAGCACTACACATAAGTTGTCTAGATGCCCTCAAGAGATCGGCAACTTCGACCAGGAGGCAAGTCACATTAGCAGTTCTCCCGGTCAAATCACAAACCCAGCTATCCATTTTCTAGATGATTGAATCTCCCATTACTAAACAACTGCCTTTTCCTAGAAACTGGAGTTCTCTCCCTGAAAAGTAAGCTCAGTGCAAAGAGGCAACCCCAGCACCGTCTGAGAGGGTCCCAACTATGGAAGGTTTCCCTCTGCTCCATTGACTGCTCTGCTTCCCTGGGCCTTTATCCCTCCTCAACAGCGCAGGGGCTGTCTGAGCGGAGTGGTGACAATTCTACAGTGTCCCAGAAAGCCTCATCAACATACCTCTCTTCCTCCCTTAGCTTCTCCAGTTCCACCACCCTGGCTCCAAAGTCCGTATGTGGTCTCTGAGGGCCAGGAGCTCCTTGCACCGACTGCACACATATGCCACACTCCACAGGGCAGGTAATCATACATGCTACGCTCATGCAATAAACTGGATAGCCCCCACTCTGCTGCTGGGCTTCTGCCTTCATTGTCTCTAGTTAATGGAGGGTGATTTCAAGTTTCTCCCCTCACTTTGAACTTTAGAGTATAAAAGGGGGACCTGATAAAGCACTTCTAAGCTTAATTACTATCTTAGATCTGGTACCACTGCACCAGCCAGAATTAGCATCTGGCCCACTTTCTGTTCCCCAAACCTTCTCTGGGAACCCAATCCAAACCCCTTGGATCTAAAACAAGGAGAAATAAACCATCCCCCTACCTTTCCTCCCCATGACTTTCCCCTCCCTGGGTGTTGCTTGAGAGGCTTCACACAGATCCAAACTCTTGGATCTTAAAACAGGGAATTAACCATCCTCCTCCTTTCCCCCCACCAATCCCTGATGAGTTCAGACCCAATCCCCTGGATCTTAAACAAGGAAAAATCAATCAGATTCTTAAAAAGAAAGCTTTTAATTAAAGAAAGAAAAAAGTAAAAAGTATCTCTGTAAAATCAGGATGGAAAATGCTTTACAGGGTACTCAGATTCATATAGGCCAGAAGAACCCCCCGCCCCAGCCTTAGATTCAAAGTTACAACAAACAGAGGCAAAAATCCTTCCTGCAAAAAGAAACATTTACAAGTTTAGAAAACAAACATAAGACTAATCCGCCTTGCCTGGCTATTACTTACAATTTTGAAACATGAAAGTCTGATTCAGAAAGATTTGGAGAGCCTGGATGTACGTCTGGTCCCTCTCAGTTCCAAGAGCGAACAACCCAAAACAAAAGAGCACAAACAAAGACTTCCATCCACCAAGATTTGAAAGTATCTTGTCCCCTCATTGGTCCTCTGGTCAGGTGTCAGCAAGGTTTACTGAGCTTCTTAACTCTTTACAGGTAAAAGAGACATTAACCCTTAACTATCTGTTTATGACAAGTGGTTTAAAGACAGAGGTTTTGAAATGTGGTTTGGATTATAGGTTTTAAGGGGACTACACGGGAACAGATAGGACCGACAAGTGACCCCCGCTCTCTTGTGAAATTCCCTGTTGGAAGCCCCTGGTCGCAAAGGTGCCTGGTCGCTTGTGCACAGCTTTATAAAGCCCTGGCCAGAGTGAATGCCCGCCCACTGATTGAGGCTCAGCCAATTACCAGAGGCTTTGAGCTTTCAAACCTTCCTTTGAAGCTCACGGCCTCCAACTGCCAGCCATAGCACACGGTCCTTCAAACAAACAAACAAACAAACATAAGCTCAGCACACAGAAAGTAACCCCCAAACACAAACACACACACACTACAGACAGTCACTTACCCCACAGATGCTGTATTTGCTCCTCCTTCACCTGGAGAACTCCCTGTTAGCAGGCCCTGTTTGCAAAGCCACAAGCTAGGAGAGCTATTCTTACAGAGCTAGTTCTTGCTCTCAGGAAAGCATTTTAAAAAAAAAAACTGTCCGACTGTGTGTGTGTTATCTGAGCACAGAGCAATTTAGTGCACCTGTATAAATCAGAAATAGTTTGGACTGAAATCTTCCAATTGGGCAAATAAGGTCTAGGGAACAAACTACTTTTGCTGGGGTTTGTGAGACACCTAGTATATTTTCAGAAATGATAGTGAAGTTATGAGACTTGTAGCCAAAAGAAACTTAGAAATATAATATTGTCCATGCAAATTTGAATTACCCACTCCTGCCCCCTCATTCAAAGAACGCAGGGCAGTGGGAAAAACGTCACTGAGTTCTTCCTAGTGTTCGGGATAGCTGGGTAATAAATTTTTAAAAATTCGGAATGAATTACAATAGTATACCAAGTGCACCCCCTCCTTTATTTTGCTTTTAGGCCATGCCTACGCTACGAAGTTAAGTCGACTCTATGTAAGTCAACATCGAGCCTCTGATTTAAGCAAGTCGATCTTGCATGTGCACATCACACTCGTTGTGTTGGCGAAGAGCATCTTCACTAGCTGCACTTACAGCACAGCAACGCACAGAGCACTGCACTGTGGGTAGCTATCCCATAGTGCACGTAGCTGAATGGGATTTGGGTAGTTCTTGGAATGCATCATGGGATCAAAACATTGTCACGGGAAGTTATGGGAACATGGTGTTAGCTTCCCATGATGCACTTACCTCTCTCCCTGATATCAATGGCAAACAAACAAAGGCTTTTTTGTGCCTTTTTTTGAAAGCTTAGGATAGCCATGTGGACACCATAGCACGGCAAGCATGGACGTCACTCAGCTGTACACTGTGGTTGTGAGCATTACAAACATTTCGTACCTTATCCTGCAGTATTTCCACAGCACAGACAGGAACTGCTGCATGGAACAATGCGATGCCATGCAGGCAGCTCTGCTGCAAGCCACAGAGTGAAACAATTCGCAGTTGCTGGCGACAGTCACAGATCAGCTAAATACTGTTGAGCACCATTTCTGGTACAGGGAAACAAGCACTGACTGGTGGGACCAGGTCATTACACAGCTATGGGATGACAATCAGTGGCTGCAGAACTTTCGAATATGTATGGCCACTTTCCAGGAACTGTGTGAAGAGCTTTCCCCAGCCATGAAGTGCAGCAGTACTAAAATGAGAGCTGCTCTGGCAGTGGAGAAGTGATTAGCAATCGCTCTGTGGAAGCTTGCAACACCAGACTGTACCGGTCAGTGGAGCATCAATTTGGTGTGGGTAAATCTACCATGGGATTGTTTCATAGCCAGCTCCCTCAGGCTGAACCTGCTTTGTCCCCCGCTCTCATACCCTTTGTCCTGGGCTTTGTGACCTGCATTGTCCCAAAGAAGCAAATCTGCTGCAGTGGTTCATAGATCAAAATTCAGACTTTGAGTATGCCTGCACTGCAGCATGTGTAGACCTACCCATGCTAGCTTTGATCTAGGTAGCTCCAGTAACAATACCAACTAGCCATGCGAGTACATACCCAGGTCTCCGAGGGGCTTGAGGGGTAGGGCTGTACAGTCCAAGCTACCACCTATGCTGTTTTGGCTTAACTACTATTGTTATTGAATCTGGCTACATCAAAGCTGGCTCAGACATGTCTACACCTGCTGCAATCACACCTTTATTTGCAGTGTTGACAGACCCTTTGACGTAGCTGGGGCTTGATCAATTAATTGCTTTGAAAATTAGGACCAAGGCTTTAAATTGGTATCAGAAGTTGACTGGGAGCCAGTGGAGGGACTTGAACATGGGCTTGATGTGCTCACAGCAGCCAAAACCATAACAAAGCAGGACAACTGCATTCTTTGCCAGCCAGAGCCTATTCATTGTCCTCATGTTCACAGGTGCTGACTTTTTACGGGCCGGGGCATTCTTAACCCTCTGGTTCCACCCCAGACTCCACCCCCACGCCACTCTTCCCCCCAAGGCCCCACCCATGCCCCACCTCTTGCCATCCCACCCCTGCCCCACCTCACCTCTTCCTGCCCAGTTCCGCCCCTCCCTCAAGCACGTTGCATCCTCGCTTCTCCCCCCTGCTCCCCCAGCCTCCTGCATGCCAGAAAACAGTTGTTCATGGCAAGCAGGAGTGTGGGGAGGGAGGGGCTGATTGGCAGGATCCACCAGCGGGCAGGAGACGCTGGGGGAGGTGGGGGGGATCTGATAGGAAGGCTGCCAATGGGTGCTCAGCACCCAACATTTTTTCCCCAGGGGCACTTCAGACCCTGAGCCCCCACAGAGTCGGCACCTATGTTCATGTTCACCTTCAGATACTTAACTACTTAGGCTAAACAATCTGTTCTACTTTGTATTTAGCTGTGACACTCTGTTTCCCAGACCTGAAGGAGAGGGTTCCGCTTGAGTCAGCTGTTTTTCTCATCTAAGATCTTTAGTTGGCATTCTGCCATCTTAGGAGAGTCAGTGGTTGCATCAGTGATGAATCAAATAAAGACTTGAGTGTAGTCAGCATATTGTTGGCAGCCCATGGCATCTCATGAATCTTCCCACCTTTCATATCAGTATTGAAGTGGAGAGAGGCTAGCATTGATCCCTGTGGGATTCCGCAGGTGAAGGGTATGGAGAGGAGAAGCAGTTACCCATCATTACCTTGTCTTTTGCTGGAAAGGAACTATTAGAGCCATTGTAGTGCTGGGCCATCTACTTGTCATGTGCGTGTAGTAACAGTATCTTGTGTTTTACTGTGGCAAAAGCTGCGGAAAAGTCTAGTGATATGAGCAAGGAGCTCTTGCCTGCATCTACAGCCATGAGGTGATCAGCTTTGAGCGCCACTAGAGCAGCCTCTCTGCTGGGACCTGGTTGTGAGTGATCCAGGATGTTGGCCAATGTCACATGTTGGAGATTGATGGTTATTACTTTCTCAATTATTTTGTCCAGGAATGGGAGGCTAGAGCTGGAACGGTAGTTGGAGAAGTTTCGAAGTCAAGTGATGGCTTTTTGAGTACTGGACAGACCACTGAGTTTTCCAAGGACTTTGGTAGGTGTGCTTCTCTGAAGGACGCATTAACAATTTCTGTTAGTTGTGGACATACTAGTTTTTCAGTGGCTTTCAGCAGCCAGGAGGAGCATTGGTCTGTTTCACGGGTTGTGGCTCGAATATTTTTCAGCGATTCTTGAACTTCAACAAGTGTGATGCGACCAAATTCAGTCAGAGTTTAGATTAATGAATTATTCAATTATTTTTCTTTCACAGTTAGTGCCTAATATATTCATAGATTTTAAAGCTTGGAAGGTACCATTATGATTATTTGCTTGAGCTTATCTTCACAGTGGTCAGTGCTCCTGTCCAATGTCTGGGCTGTGCAGGCTTCAGGGTTCACTATGCAGAATCGGCCTACCAGCTGTGATTTGGCTGGTGGCAGAATGGAGGAGGGGAAAACTCTTTTTGCCTCCTTTGCTGTGTTGGAGTAATCCTGTAAAAATGTCTGAGCTGTTGGTGAACGGATTCAGAATACTTTTTGCACCACAGGTGTTCTAATCTATGCCTGTGTGCTTCATCTACCAGAGTTCATTTATGGACCATGGCGATGTTGTTAATCATATGGGGTGGGGTGGGGAAGAATGGATGTCTTGGGGCCAAGGCCTTGATGTTAGGGGATATCAGGAAATTGTACCGTTGTACTGACTCATCAGTGCCTTGGTCTTGTATTTGGGTGGCTTGTTCTCCTAGGATAAGTTGAAAACTTTGAAGGATCAGCAGGAGTTTTTTTTGAGGGGGGGAGGCGGGTGAGGGAATGAGCTTTGGACAGTTGTTACTTTTATGGGAAGGAGAAATGACTCTGATTTGCCTGGATGATGTAGTGGTCAGACATGGAGATGGCGCAGTATGATGGGGATCTCTCCATATCATCCCTGGGAAGAAGACAGGACCCAGCCTATGTCTGGCTGCATGTTTGGGTCCCTAGATGACCTGGAAGAATCCTGTGGGCCATGAGATGAAGTATTTTTGTATCCTTTATGTTGTCAATATGAAGGCTGAGGCCACTGAGGACCAAGAATCTAGGGGATTACAGATCACAAAACCATGCTGGGCAGCAGCTCGGTAAATTCATCCTGGAAGTTGACGGGGTTTCCACCCAGAGGTGCATGCTCTCTTTAACTGGGTGGAGCCTGAAGATGTGTTGTTGGCTAGCTGTTATTTGATTTTTTTAATTATTATTATTATTATTTTAGAAGCTGAGGATACCACCAGTAAAATCTATGCTCTGGCTGACTCTCTCTCTCTAACCATTATTTCTTATGTAGAGCTGTGTGGCTGCAGATTATATCCATGCATGAAACATTGCAGCAGTGGGTGGAACAATGTGCAGACCCTGCCCCATGCATGCTGAGCAGCCCCATGAGAGATTGCTCCTGCATCTCTCCCACTGCTTGGGCAGGGCAGCTGTGTGCTAACCACCCTTACCCAGGGCTGTGTGCAAAGTGTACAATCCGGCCCTTAGTAAGAGTCAACAGGAAGTGCGGCACAAAATACTGTCCTGCAGGATGTAGCATGGGCAGGTCGCTGCACCCCTGCAAGGGAAAAATGGCTTCTGGGGTGGTACTTGCCCCCCAAACCTCACCATTCAATCCTCCACAGCTCCAGTGGAAGGCAGGTCGCAACAACACCCGGCATGCCTGGAGGAGAAGGGCTCCCTAGGATTCCCTTTCCCATGCAGATCCTCCATAGCCCCAACAGAACCACCATTGTTTTGGAGGACTCAATGTTTGTCAAACTGAACTGGCTCTTTATTCAAGAGGTGCTACAGCTGCAGCTAGTGTTCAAAACGCACGCACACAGACCGAGTTCCTGGCGCTTCCTACAAATTCTTCCCTCCAAGGTCATGGAGTTTGCTACAACCTTCATTGTGTACCCCAGCTTCAACCAGCTGAGGGAGAAGGGTTCCCATGGAGTTCAACTCCCTCCTGTGAATCTTCTGCAGCCGCCACCCCTGTATTTCCCGACCCACAGGAGACAGGTCACTGCACCCCATCATCAGCCTGCTGTGGAAGAAAGGCTACTGTGTCATCAACCTGCTCCCTTTTACAGTGCCGGTGAAGCTATCTGCACAGTCTTTCCCTGCCTGGGCAACATAATAAGGGTGTGACACCCAGCAACTCCCGAAACCCTCAGTTTGCATCCAAACCCCAAATAGTCATTCTAAAGTCTAGACATGATCTCTGCTGATCCTATAGAGCAGTGCTCACAGATGGAGGCCTGATTCACTCTTCCAGGTCTATCCAAATCCTGTTTGTTTGGTTTTGTGGCAGTGACCATACTGCGACCCTAATCATCTGGAGCCTGAATTTGATTATTAACTTCTAATTTTACCATTCAGACAAGTTCAGCTTTTACTTACCCTTTCAGCATTAGAGGGATTTTACTTGGTGACTTGCAGTTTTGGTAGCATAATGAGAGCTACAGCTATATGATGTATAGTATCCTTAATGCAGCCAAGTCCATTAAAAGCCTTATCAAAATCTTTCTAAATGTTCTTTGCATAGAGACCCAGGCATTGCCATTCTGGGTCAGGCGAATGGTCCATCTAGTTCAACACACATTGTTCTATTTTAACTTTTCTTTTCATCCAAATTGACATGGTCCACAAGTAGGTTGCTCCTTCTGAGACCCTTTTCCAGTCCCTTCAAACATCACATTCAAGTGGTAGGCCCCTGCCTTCACTTCACTCTGGTGTGGGACAATGTTCCCTCTAATTTTTCCCATCCATGTGCAGAATGAATTTTGTTATGTACACCAACACGGAGGCGATATTTAGTGGGGGTGGGGCCGAGGGGTTCAGGTTGTGGGAGGGGCCTCAGGGCTGGGGCAGTGGGTTGGGGTGTGGGGTGCATGGAGGTGAGGACTCCAGCTGGGGGTGGGGCTGACGGGTTTGGGGTGCAGGCTGCCCAAGGGCTGCAGCGGGGAGAGAGGACTTTCCCCAGCCTTCTCCCTGCCACAGCAACTCCGGAACTGGGGCCAGGGAAGAGGTGCCTCTCCCTGCCCCAGCAGCTCCGGGACTGGGGCCAGGGGAGAAGCGCCTCTCCCTGCCACAGCCCCGGAGCTGGGAGAGAGAGGCATGTCTCCTGGCTGCGCCATAGCCCCAGGGCTGGAAGAGTTGACCGCGTGGCCCTTGGTGACCTCCTGCACAGGCACACACCTTAGAGGGAACTTAGGTGTGGGATCCCACAATCTAACCCTGCTTTGACTGGCTTTCTGTGTTATACCTGCCTGGCTTCCAGCTGTATTACCTGGCAGGGGGTTGGACTCTGACAGAGAAGTAGATTCAAAAACAAAGAAACCTACATACATATTGTCTTGCCTGCTCTTGGCACTACCCTCAAGCCCCTGCGTAGGCCCGACTAAGGCCTGGTCTACACCTAAAACTTAGGTCAACCTAGCTATGTCACTCAGGGATGTGAAAAATCCACACCACTGAGAAAGGTAGTTAAGCCAACCTAGGCCCCAGTCTAGACCCCAACATTTTGTGACTAAGCCATAGGAACACTATAAATTAGTGAGACACTAAGAATGACTAATTCATTTTAATTGTGCTTCATAGCCGATAGTTTTCAGATAACCCTGGAAGGGTTTGTTACAGCTTCGTTCTTGGCACAGGACGAAAGCTGTGTGGTGGCAGCATGGTTTGTCGGCGCAGGAGGGAGGGGCTAGCATTGCTCAACAGCAGCCTACTGAGGGGGTGTGGAGGCCAAAGGGAGCCCAAGTTCATCACTGACGGGAAGAATGGTGGCTGCAGATATACCTATAGACTCAGCCTTGCTGTGCCTAACTTTAGGCTCCCTGGCACCCAATGGAATCCACAGCCGCTCCCCATACAACGCATGGGGGGAGTTAGGCATCTCAGGACTGGAGTCCGAGAGGCCAGCATGCTAGGTGGGGAGCTGCCTAAGGTAGCCAGTAGGAAAGGCTGAGGAGAGGATGTGGCTGAAGCTCTGCAGCACAAAGGAGTTACTCTGGTGCTTATCTTCCCTTGGAATTCACAGCTGTGAATCCTCTCCCGGAGTTAAGGGTCTAAGCCAGTTCAGCCCTTTCTCACAAAAAACAAGGAGGCAGGCCTTGATTCCCGTCCCCCCCATAACCAATATCCCAGTGGTTAAAGCACTCACCTGGGTTGAAGGAGACCTATTTTCAAGTCCCTGCTGTACCGGCTTTGGAATAGGAACTTGAACATGAGTCTGCCATCTCCCAGCTGACTGCCAGGACAACCGGGCTACCGGATATTCAGGGCTCCCTCAATGCTTCCTAGGGTTGCCAACCCTCTGGATTGTCCTGGAGTCTCCAGGAATTAAAGATTAATCTTTAATTAAAGACTCGTGATGAAATCTCCAGGAATATATCCAGCCAAACTGGCAACTCTAATGCCTTCACCAAACCCTTTTAAGTTCCCACCACCATTTCCACAGCAATCCCCATGCAACAGTCTGTCTAAACACCACCATGCTTTTTGGCCCTTTCCCCAGGGTCTAAGGGAAACAGAGGTCAGTCGGTCGGTCTCCCCTGAGGCCTCCATATAAGTAGCCCTAGTCCCCTCTCTGTCCTTCCCCCTTGGTATGTCCTTCCAGCCTCTTTATCAGTCTTGGGCTGATGGGATAATTGGCTCCTTAGGCCGGCCAGCCTGATTCTGTAATTACCCCCATCAGCTTTCTCTGGGGAAATAATTAACATGAGTAATCACAATGCAGGCTCACCTGTTCGCTCCCTGCATTCTGTCACCCCACTCCACCCCACCCCAAAATACCCAGTAGCCCAGCAGTTCAGGCACTCATGTTGGGAGTGGGGGTGTCTAAAACTGTGAATTACCTCATTACCCCCCTGCCTACTGCATGAAGGAGTCCTTCTTGTGGTAGCTGACCATCAGCTCCGTGGCACCACCAACCTTTCAGCCACTCAAGCACTTTCCTCAGGACTATGCCAGCCCTTCCTTTACCTTGCAAGTTAGCAATAGGTGCACCCCAATTCCAGGGTGCCTTTGAACCATTCCCTGTGATATCCAGCCCCTGACGCTGGCTGCTGGTAGAAATTCCAGATCCTCTGCTTCCAAAGGTGCAGTGTTCCCCGTTTACTAGTTTTACCTTTTACCACTGCTCCTGTAACCACACAGCACTTGTGAGCACTTATGATAAGACAGGTAGGTTTAATTAAGGACAAAGATTTAGCTAGAAAAAAGAGAAAATGATGGGAACAATTGCTTACAACTCCAAACAAAACATAAACCATGAATCTGAGCCTATACTTAATAGTTACCTTTCTTATATAATAGAGTAGCTTTCCCCCCCAAAGTTCAGTTTTTTGCAGAGCTGCCTGGCTACAGACAAAAACCAGGATCCAGGCATCCATGAATGCACCTCATTCCTCAAGGGCTTTCTTCAGCGACTGGATGCGGAGTGTCCTTCCTCACACTCTGTTATACTGAAGAGAGTCTTGGTTCTATGCATAGACACAATCCCTCTCTTGTTGCAAAGTTTCTTTTTTATTTTTAAGAGATGTTGTCTGTTTGTCATTGCCTCTATTGGTTTCCCCATTCAAAATCTTAATATTGCACAAGGCTATGCAATTGAGCCTTGCATTGCATCACCAGCCAGCCAGAGCAGGGGAACAACCCCATGCCCAAATAGGCCATTACTGAGATAGCCCGATAATTAATCTTTACTTTTTACTCCAAGTCCATAAGACATATATTCAATATAAATACATTGTATTCCTTAAATATCACCCATACACATAATCTCATAACATGTATGAACCTTGACAAGTTGCAAGCTTTCCATAGATACCTTACACATTACTCTTTATGGATATATATCCTGCAAGCCATGTGTTTGGGGCAGTGAGTTTGTCAGATCTCAGGTGAGACTTGTTTGCAAAGAGCAGGAGACCCGTTGCCAAGAGGTCTCTGTGTCACGGGAGGAAGATCTGGGGTCAAGTCTCTAGTCCAAGTGAGGTTCTCCTACATTCCATGTAATGGCCCTAACCCCTGGTTGATTGGCTGTAATGGGGTGGAGGAGGGCTCTCTCCTTTTGTGAGAAAGGGCTGCCCTGGCATAAATGCCTAATTCCAGGAAAGGGTTTCTGCCTGAGAACACTAAGTGGAAATAGTAGCCTCCTTCTGGCCTGTTGGCCAGGCAGAAAAGGCCCAGTTCAAAGGAAGTTAGGCACCTGAGTATTTTTGAGGCTCTAGGCCCTGCCCCTGTCGTCTGTATTTCATGCCTGGCTAAATTGGGCAGCTCCCCACTCAGCTTATTGGCTTTCCTTGGCATCTATCGTTTCCCATACAATGCCTGCCTAACTCTGGGCTGGGAATTCCACTGAGTGCCTAAGAGTGAAGCACTGGAACACCTAAGTCCTGTGTGAATCTAGCCCAAAGTGTCTAGCCCAGTAGCAGGAAAAACAGCTCCACCTCTGACCCCTGCTCGCTGCCTGTTCCCTGCCTGTCCCCTATACATTCCCCTGGGAAATTCCTCAGTCCAAAGCCGGATGGCTCTTCCTTGTTCTCTGTACTGATCATGGGTTAGAGCCTGGATGTTAGCTCCCACTTTTCCAGCTGTTTTGAAACACAAAAAAACCCGTCCAAAAAATCCAGCTTCCAACTATAAGCCATGGTTGCCAGAGCCAGCTCCTCTACAAAACTCATCCATCCAAAAGTCTTCATCTCAAGTAATCCCTTTAATGGCTGCCCAGGTGCAATTACGGCAGCTGACTGATATGGGGCCTTTGGGCCAGGTTCTGTGTCTAACCCTGTCTATGGAGGATTTCATATCAAGTGCTTATATACCAGAAATTCATAATATGCATCCCATTAACTCTTTTACCACAACATCAGCAAGATCCCTGTGCAGGACTAAAGTTGTTTTGGGGTGTTTTTTTTTTGCAATATCATAATGAAAATGAATAACCGAAAATGTTCTCTCTTAGCATTCAGATTAATTGCCTTCGGCAATGAACTCTCTGCAGCTACCTGAGATCCTTAGGGAGCCGTCCATTTCCCACCTCCAGTCCACCTCTTGCATCTAATCAGGGGCAGCTCTAGATATTTTGCCAACCCAAGCACGGCAGGCAGGCTGCCTTCAGCAGCTTGCCTGTGGGAGGTCCCCGGTCCCGCGGATTCGGCGGCAGCCTGCGGGAGGTCCACTGAAGCCGCAGGACCAGTGGACCCTCCACAGGCATGCAGCCAAAGGCAACCTGCCTGCCGCCCTCGCAACAACCGGCAGAGCACCCCCCGCGGCTTGCCGCCCCAGGCACGCGCTTGGCGTGCTGGTGCCTGGAGCCGCCCCTGGATCTAATAGTCCTCCATTTAGGGATAAGGCAGGATTCCCTTTGGAACCCACCACTGCTGCTCTTTCATTGACATTCTACTGAGTAATAAGTACTACTTGCAATCCCATGGGCTCCCATAAGAGCTCTCTTTAAATCACACTTCCAGTGCAGGTGGAGCAGGGCAGGACTAATTGGAAAGGGCTGGCTGACCCACAGCCTCCTGGCCCCTAAAGGGGCAGGCCACCCTGTTATAGCTGCACCACATGAACATAGCAGTTCATGGAGCCACTTGTTAAACTTAATCTGCATTCACCTTCGCGCTTTGCTAGTGGAATGTGATGGCAGCATGAGCCATAGAACTTGGTCAGAAGCCTCGTGGAGCCTTAGATTTGGCAGACACAAACCTAGCCCATTGATGGACCTGGTGGAAGGCGGAGATTGAGAAGCTGGCCAGGCAGGAGGATGACGCCAGCAGGAAAGTAAAACTATTATTCCACTTTAGTGGGAAATGAGGCAGCAAGGCAGAGAGGTCTACGGCACTCTGAAGCTCAGCATGGCCTCAGGCCTCACAGAGGCCCTAGGAGCCCTGGGGTCCTATTGCTGCCCAAAAAAGAATGAAACTGTGGAACGACACAAGTTTTTCACTAGAGACCAATGCCAAAAGTGAGAGGACAGACCCCTATATTACTGCCTTATGCAAAGTGGCTCCCATGTGTAATTTTGGGGCTTTGACAGATTCCCTAATTTAGGACAGGACAGTCTGCAGCACCTGGGAACAGGAGCAGCTGCTGTGGGAAGATAATCTCACATTAGACAGATGCTTAGACTTGAGGTGGAAGTAGAAGGCTCAAGAAAAAGGATGAAAGTCTGAGGAGGTACAACATCCTCTGAAGGACATGCAGTGAGGCAACTGCAAAGGAGGGCAGGTGGCCAGGGTTCTGTCCTCAGTGAGATGCAGGAACTGTGGGAGACAGCATGAGCAGGCAAAGGAGAAGTGCCTCACCCTAGGGCTGCATTGCAAGAAATATTGCAAGTTGAACCATTTTAGCAATGTGCCCAAGGGCAGAGGAAGGTCTCAGAAAGATCCAGTCAGACTTGTCCAAATTGGGATGGCATATGAGACAGCAGTGATGACATTGTGACTCTCTCCTTGAGTCCAAGAGCCTATCAGAGTCAGGCTATCAGGACAGAAAAGCAACAAGGGATACTACCAGTTTCTGTGAATGGAACAAGGAATCCCCTGTGTTATTTCAACTGGATAGCAGATCCTCCTGCAGCAGGATTCCTTGGCATAAACTGAACTCAAACATATCCATTTACAAAAAGCAGGCACAATCTAATATGTACATCGACAGGATAATGCAGCTGGTAGGAAAATGTGACCTCATAGTAAATAACCCAAAAAATAATAGATGGTATCTACTGTAGATTGTGGTGTCAGATGGTAAACACCACAGACCCCTTTTGGGAAGTAGAACCATACAAGCCATGGATCTGATCAGGGTGAGGCATGAGAATTTTATAACTGCAGGGCAGGAAGCAAAAGGGGGAGTCCCATGGAAAATAGAGACAATTTTAAAAGCATGAGGAGATATTTCCAAAGTCAATAGATGCCTCAGGGGAACACTGTGACTGGAAGTAGATGCCACAGTAGAACCTATTTGCTTATCATGAAGGAAAATTCCAGTGGAACTATGTAATCCAGTATGTAAAGAACTCAAAAGTCTGCAGAGCAGGGGTATCGTAGCAGCTGTAGAGGCCAGTATAGCCTTGGTAAGCAGAATGGTGGTAGTAAAGAAATCATTAGGCAAATTACACAACTGCATAGACCCTGAGCCATTGAGCAAGACATTGTAATAGGGTGACCAGATGTCCCGATTTTATAGGGGCAGTCCCGATTTTGGGGTCTTTTTCTTGTATAGACTTCTATTACCCCCCACTCCCTGTCCCGATTTTTCACATTTGCTGTCTGGTCACCCTACATTGTAAGGATGCCACTAGCCACTGCTGACAATTGATCGCATCTTGCCATCGATGGGACAGCAGTCAAATCAAAATGATCTAGACAAATTGGAGAAATGGTCTAAGGTAACCGGATGAAGTTCAATAAAGACAAATGCAAAGTGCTCCACTTAGGAAGGAACATCAGTTCACACATACAGAGATGGGAAGAGACGTCTAGGAGGAGGATGGCAGAAAAGGATCTAGGGTCATAGGGACCACAAGGTAAATATGAGTCAACAGTGTGATACTGTTGCAAAAAAAGCAAATGTGATTCTGGATCCATTAGCAGGTGTGTTGTAAACAAGACACGAGAAGTCATTCTTCCGCTCTACTCTGCGCTGGTTAGGGCTCAACTGGGTATTGTGTCCAGTTCTGGGCACCACATTTCAAGAAAGATGTGGAGAAATTGGAGAGGGTCCAGAGAGAGCAACAAGAATGATTAAAGATCTTGAGAACATGACCTACGAAGAGAAGGCTGAAAGAATTGTTTTATTAGTTTGGAAAACAGAGACTGAGAGGGACATGATAGCAGTTTTCAGGTATCTAAAAGGGTGTCCTCAGGAGGAAGGGAGAAAACTTGTTCACCTTAGCCTCTAATGATAGAACAAGAAGCAAGGGGCTTAAACTGCAGCAAGGAGATTTAGGTTGGACATTAGGAAAAAGTTCCTAACTATCAGGGTAGTTAAACACTGGAATAAATTGCCTAGGGAGGTTGTGGAATCTCCATGTCTGGAGATATTTAAGAGTAGGTTAGATAAACGTCTATCGGGGATGGTCTAGGCAGTATTTGGTCCTGCCATGAGAGCAGGGGACTGGACTCGACGACCTCTTGAGGTCCCTTCCAGTCCTAGAGTCTATGATTCTATGAATCTATATTTTCCAAAGCCAGATTCTTTACAGTCTGATGTGAGGAATTGGTTTTGGCAGATAAGCCTGGGTAAGGAGTCCAGTATGCTAACAACCTTTGCAACACCAGTTGGTCACTGCAAATGGTTGTGCATGCCACTGAGCGTAAGCCCAGCACCAGAGATGTTCCGGATAAGAGGCACCCAAGCCCTGGAAGGATTGCCTGGGATAAAAATAATTGCAGATGGTATCTTCATGATAGGTGAAGGAAGCAATGATACAGAAGCTGGACAAGACCATGATAGAAAACTACAAGCTTTTTCATAGCAATGTGGGGACAAGAACATAAAACTTAACCTCGAAAAAATGTGACTCATACAGTGTGAGGTGATATACATTGAATATCTGTTCACTGCAGAGGAAGTGAAAGCAGATCCCAGCAAGATCAAGGCAGTCAGAGATATGCCAGCTCCAGTGGATGTGAAAGAGGTATAGTGCTTCATAGGAACGATAAGTTTTCTGTCCATACCTGGCTGGAATAGAACCTAGACATCAGATTAGAAGGCAGGATGTTGAGTGGGACTGAGCAAGTCCCCAACAGAAAGCATTTGACACACTCAAACAAATTATAATGGATGCTTCTGTCCTGAAGTATTGCCAGCCAAGAGAGCCACTGACACTCCAGTGTGGTCCTTCGGAGAAAGAACTGGGTGTAGCTCTCTTGCAGGAGCAGCCAGTTGCTTATGCCAGAAGAGCCCTTCCAGAGACTAGACAGGGGTACTTCCAAATAAAAAAAGCTTCTGTCTGTGATATTTAGAGTGGAGCAATTCCATCAGTGCATCTATGGACACCCAGAGGGAGTGCAATGAGACCACCATCCCCTAAAGACAGACATGGCAAAGCCTGTTATTAGTGCCCCAAAGAGATTGCAGCATATGTTGATGACCCTCAAGCACTGCCACATAGACATCTGATGTTGTCCCAGACAATTACTGGTGTTAGCTGAGCCACTGAGCAGGGTATATATATCTCACATCAGCATGTCAGGGGAAGAGGACAAGGACACTGAGCCCATTAACATGTTACACTATCTCTGAATTTCAACAGCAAAGCTGATGGACATCAAAGAGGCTACGGAAAAAGATGTCCAACTACAGGCAGTTGAGAGACCGATTGTGGTCAGAAAGGTGGTCAGAAGGCAAAAGCCAAGTACTGGTAGGAGCAGAACCAGAGTTTTACATTAAAAATGAGCTGAGCATCCAGGCTGGAATCATATTTTGAGAGAGCTGTTGTCCCTGCCTCATTACATATGAAGGTCATGCAGAAAACACATGCCTCACCCCTGGGCAATAACTGTCTCAGACAGGCTTACAAGTGGGTTTACTGCACTGAATAAGGTGGAAATGGACTTGTTTAGCTTTGAAGAAAAGCAGTACTTGATTACAATGGGATACTATTCAAACTTCTGGGAGGTCAGTGACCTGCTGGATACAGGAGTCAAGTCAGCGATTGGCAAACTGAAAGCCCACTTTGTGAGATATGGCCCTCTGGACACTATTCTCCAACAATGGACACTAATTTGCCTTGGAAGCCTTCAATGAATTTGAACGCAAATGGGAGTTTGACCACCACATCTCCTCCAGCATACCCATGGAATAATGGTAAAGTGGAATCAGCTGTGAAAATGGGGGAGAGACTGATACACAAAGTTGTTTCTTCTGCTTCAGACCCCAAGTTAGCATTTTTGGCACACAGGAATACTCCATCACAGGAGTGCCAAAGCTGTCCAGCACAGGCATTGATGGGACAAAGGACAAAACCTTGCTACCAGCAAGGGGAGACCTGTTGCAGCCAAGAGGATGGGAACATCTGTCAGAGCAGAGGGTCAACAATCAGAGAAAGCAGGCACTAGAGTACAACAGGTCAACGAAGGACCTACTGGCCTTGGAGACAAGCATTCCTGTGAGGACCGAGCCATTAGAGAGATACCTGAAAGGTTAGATTATAGGACTGAGTTATGAGGGGTGAAGTTGTATGGCAACACTGACTTGGGAATGAAATTGTTTTGTTTTTTATAATAAGGTTATCTGATGAAATTATTTTAATTTAAGTTTATACATTAATGTTTTATATTAATTTAATACTGGAGATTGCTTTGTTTTGCTTTGATAGCATTCTTTTGTTTTGTTAAAAGTTTGATTTTGAAATTACTGTATTGGTTTGTGTGTGAATAAATATGTGTAAAATGTAAATAAATGTTAAAAAAACACCAGTAAACTACAAAAGGGGGAGTAATAAAACAAAATGCGAGCATCATCATCCTAAAACCCAGATGGCTGGATGAGAGTGAAGATCGACAACCCTAAAGTGCAAAGGCACCTGCCCTAAATCAAGAACAAAATACAAAATAAGGAAATGGAAAATAGCTGTGAAAACCACATGCTGATGATGAAAGAGAAACTGTGGAAACAACTAGTTTGTGATTAATAATTCAAGCATGACACAAAGTTCATAGGCTTACATAAGGATTCATTGGTATAAAAGTTAGCTGAGAGCTGAGGGGCTTTGAGTTCATCCTGCCAAAAGTTCCCCTGGAGCATCGTGTCGCGACCGACAGAACCCGACTCCTCCCTACCCATGATCAATCTAGCTGGCTACTAGATTGATCCGGACCCTGGACTGGTAACTATAACATCGGTGGGACAGCATGTGTGTGTGTTTATGTGAGCATATGTTAGCGCTTTACTATTGTATTCTTAATGAATGCGGCATATTGCCTTATCCCCTGATAAAAATCCTGTGTGCTTCTTATGAACATAACAAAGTAGCACCCAGGTCATGTGAGCTGACTACGCTAGAGGGACAAGTGATCCAAAGGAACAGGAAACAACTCAGCAGATAACACCCAGAGAAAGCCAGCAGAGACACAAAGACGATCACAGAAGGGAGGGACAGAACCATTTGGAGGCCAACCCCACAGGGCGAGGAGACTGCACAGAAATAGTTTGCCAGATTCAGAGACTGGTGATAGGAGGCAGAGATAGGTCACTCCCAATGTGGTTACCAGCTGTAGCTTCTCAGGCTTCTGTCCTGCTGGCGCTCCCAGCACTACTTGCAGTCCCATGGGCTCCCATAAGAGCTCTCTTTAAATCTCACTTCCAGTGCAGGTGTAGCAAGGCAACGCTAATTGGAAAGGGCTAGCTGACCCACAGCCTCCTGGCCCCTAAAGGGTAGGGTGACCAGATGTCCCGATTTTATTGGGGCTGTCCCGATATTTGCTTGTTTGTCCCGCATCCCAACCGATCTTCAGTTGGGACACTGGACAAACAAGCAATTTTGCCCTCCACTCCGGCACAGGCAGAGCCCGGAGGGGCTCTTGTCCACCTCACCCCCACTCCATTGGATCCCTCCTCAAATCCCTGCCCTGGCCTCGCCTCTTCCCCAAGCACGCCGCATTCCTTCTCCCTCCCAGGCTTGCACTGATCAGCTGTATGGTGGTGCAAGCCTGGAGGGAGGGCGTGGCCCCAAGCACTTACCCTGCAAACTGCTCCAGTCCAGCTTCTCCAGGAAGGTGAGCACGGCCCAGCAGAGATCCCGAAGTGTCTCCCACTGCCCGAGCCCCTGGCAGAAGGCAAGGCAGGTCTGGGCCTCCTGCGCCGCACCCATGGCTCATGGAGCAGCCAGGCCCGGGCAGGGAGGGTGGCTGGGAAGCAAACCAGGCTGCCCTGGGGATCTAGTGAAGCACATGGGCTTGGCAGCTCCGGGCCAGGGCACGCTCAGTTGTTGCAGCCACCATAGAGTTGAGTGGAGATGGGGCTGTGCAGCCTGGTGGCGGCAGCGAGGACGGGGACACTCCGGTGGCTTTTTTTTCTTTTTCGCTCTGCCACCAGCTTTTCTTTTTTTCCTCCACTGCACCCCCTGTGAACTGTGGGTTACTACGCTTGGGGTCTGAATTGTTTATTAAAACTTAGCTTGAGATTCCTTTCCATGTGAACGTTTGGAGTGTGTGTAATGGTGAGGGTGGTTCCGACTGCACTTAACTCTCCCTTACAGTTTCTGTGGGGAAGTTACTTATGTTTAAAAAAAGGACTTCAACATAAACCTATTATGGGCCACCACCATGAGGAATGGGGCTGCTGTGCTGGGGAGTGGATTGCTCAGCCCAGGCCATACACATGGAGCAGCCCCTAGAAGGAGTGCGACTGCCTGAAGCAAGATCTCGCCAATGTTGTCTTCCAGGGGAACTTTGCCGTTCTGTGGCTGGAGTTGTTCCTGAGTCTTGCCTCCTATGTTCACATCTGTGAGCTCTGAAGAAGAGGGCTGTTTGGAGTTTTCCAGCTGGGGCAGTGAAAGGGCTCAGTACTGTGTTAACAAAGTTATGGGAAGAGCTTTCTCTCTCTCTCTCTCTCTCTCACTCATTGTGGAAGTGTTGTATCAACCAGGCAAGGGACTAACAAACTTCAACAGGACTTTATTTTTAAAGTGGAAACCTCTTTATCAAGCTGCTGCTGCACCCTCTGTAACTCTCACTCTGCCTCCTCAACTCCTCCCTCCCCCTCCTTCCGGTTTCCAGTCCTTTCAGACTCCCAGCAGTGCTCCCAGTTTTAATAATTATAAGCAACATCTAAACACCACAGGAAGGAGGCAGAAATTTATCCAGAAGCCCTCTGGTGCCCAGTAGGATCAGATTACTTCAGGGGTGGCTTTGTCGATTCACTCAGTGAAACTAGATCCTCCCAGAGTGAGAATGCAGGAGCATGGAGGCAGGGCCTTTTCAGAGCTAAGCTCTAGGCAGTGGAACATCCTGCTGGAGAATCAGCCTGCTGTAGTCTGGGCACCTTCAGAGCCTAGCGTGAAACCCACCTTCTGTGTGAAAGATCCAGTAAGTAGGAGAGCCGTGATGAGAAATACATTTAAAGAGCCCCAACTCCTGAACCCCAGGAAGGCAGGAGTGGAGTCAGGGCTGGCTCTACCATTTTTGCTGCCCCAAGCAAAAAAAAAAACAACAAAACTTTGGACTGCCACTGCCCGAACTGCCGAAGAGCAAAAAAAATAATAAAAAATTAATAAAAAAAACCTCCTCAGACTCTGATGCCCCAAGAATGGACAGAATGCCACCCCTTAGCATGTGCCAGCCCAGGCATGTGCTTGCTGCACCGGTGCCTGGGGCCCTGGCGTGTGGAAACTTAAAGACTGCACAGGACCGACAGGGGCGGACCTACACCCAGAAGGTGCAAGTGTATGTCTTTGAACCCAGGGATCAGGTCCTGCTCCTCCTGCCCTTGAGTGAGTCGAAGTTACTGGCTCGCTGGCAGGGACCCTACGAGGTAGCTCGGAGGGTCGGGCCCGTCACATATGAAATTCACCAACCGGACAAATGCAAAAAGCCAGCCCTGAGTAAAGTCCACTTTTGTCTGTACCCGACCCTCTCTGGGGGGAGGAGGGGAGCAACACCGGCTCACTACACACCTGTGGGTCTGGGAAATAGCCCGGCAGTCCTCATGGCAATCGCCTGCCCTGTGGGGGCAAAGGGCTCAGGTCCTTCGGCAGGGCTGAGCAACAATAACAGTTAAGGCACTGGCCCTAGGTCAAGGCGGGGCAGCAAACACTGAGTCAGGAAGCTCAGGCCCTGGGGCAGGGCTGAGCAACAATAACCGGCTCCGGCCTCCTCAGGCCAGGGAGAGGGGGAGTCTTCCACCCCGGGATGGGTGGCAGGGGGGACGCAGGCCCTTCCACTCCACTGCATCCCAGCCCTGGGCCCTAGCAGCGGCCAGCGATCCACTGCTCAGTCAGTGGAGATCCTGGCTGCAACACACTGACATAGGCTCCGGTAAGGCTGCAGCCAGACTGGGGTCAGCTGTCCCCGGGCTACTTCCGTACTCCCCCTCGAGGCCTACCTAGGTCCTGACGTCGGCCTCTGCAGGGTCCAGGAGCATGGGCTCATTGCGGCTGGGACTGGGTGGTAGGTCCAGCAACTCCTCCGGATAGTCAGCCCAGGGTAGCTCTGGCAGCTCCTCCGGGAAGCAGGCGTGGGGGAGCTCCGGCGGCTCCTCCAGGTAGCGGGCACGGGGGAGGTCCGGTGGCTCCTCCGGGTAGCGGGCACGGAAGTGCTCCATCTAATCTGGGTGGCTGCCCTGGGTCACAGGAGGTTCCCAGTCTCGAGCTTCCTGAGGGACGTCTGCTCGCTCTGGCTACTGGGGCCTGACTGAGCTCTGAGGGCCAGCCTTTATAGTTCCAGGTCGGCGCCTGACCCTTTGAGGGGCGGGCTCAGAGCTCTTTAGCTCCGCCCACTCTGGCTTCCGACTGGGCTCTTCCTCCTCTGGGCTGGAGGGGGAGCCACACCGCCTCTTTACACACATGCCCCCTCAAATCTGGCTCCTGCTCATGGGGGCCAGGCACTTCCACCCTCCCTAGATGGGACATATAGTCCGCGTTTGCATGTTCCTTACCCACTCTAGGCTGGACGGTAAATGCATACGGTTGTAAGCCAGATACCAGAGCAGTATTCAGTCATTATTGTTTTTCATTTTCATCAACCATCGGAGGGGGCCATGGTCCGTGACCAGCGTGAACGGAGCCCCAAGGAGGTAGAAGCGGAGGGCGTCACAGGCCCACTTTATGGCCAGTGCTTCTTTCTCCACCATGGCGTAGTTCTTCTCCCAGGGAAATATCTTTTGGCTGAGGTATAGAACCGGGTGGTCCATTCCATCAGCCTCCTGGGACAGGACAGCCCCCAATCTTACCTCTGAGGCGTCCATCTGGAGGATGAACCTCCGGTTGAAGTCGGGGCTATATAAAACCGGCTCTTGACAGAGACACGTCTGGAGCATCCGGAAGGCCTCTTCACATTCCGGGGACCACTGTAGCTGCCGGGGGCTGTTTTTTGTCAATAGTCCGGTTAGGAGCTCTGCAATGGAGGCAAATCGGGGGATGAACCGCCAATAGTATCTGACAAGGCCCAGGAACTGTTGGACGTGGCATTTCGTAGTTGGTCTCGGCCAGGCCACCAGGGCTTGCACTTTCCCAACAAGGGGTTTAACTCATCCTCCCCCAATAGTATAGCCGAGGTATGTGGTCTCCTGCCATGCGATGCGGCATTTTTTTGGGTTGGCCGTCAGCCCCGCCTGCCACAGGGACCTCAGGACAGTGGCTACCCAGTCCAGGTGGTCTTCCCAGTGGCGGCTATGGACTACAATATCGTCCAAATACGCAGTCGCGTAGTCCCAGTGGGGCCGTAGTAGGTGGTCCATTAGCCGCTGGATGGTCGCCGAGGCCCCATGGAGGCCAAAAGGCATCCGCGTGAACTGGTAGAGTCCCGTCGGAGTGGCGAACCCGTCTTTTCCTTCGAGGGATCATCGAGCGGGATCTGCCAGTATCCTTTACTGAGGTCAAGGGTGGTAATGAACCGGGCTTCCCCTAGGTGGCCCAGCAGCTCGTCCATGCGGGGCATCAGGTAGGCGTCAAACCTGGAGATGGCATTCACCCTCCGGAAGTCTATACAAAACCGGCAGGTGCCGTCAGGCTTGGGTACCAAGACCTCTGGGCTGCGCCACTCACTCTGGGACGGCTCAATGACTCCTAAGGCCAGCATGGCCTGCACCTCTTCCTCGACCTCTTGGTGCATCCTGTACGGCAGTGGCCTGGTCGTTTCCCGGATAACCTTCCCTGGCTCGGTTATCATTGGATCGAATGATAGGCCAGGGTCATGTACCCTGGTAGAGCGGTGAAGGTTCCCGGAAAGCCTACAAAAGACAGTTGGCCTGCTTGCGCTGCTCTTCCATAAGGGTGTCGCCGAGCAGGGGTGCAGTGAGATCCTCTATCTGTGGCGCATGGGGGCCCAGTTCCAGCTCGGGCAGGTAAGGATTGATTAGCAGGCCCTCTCGGTCACACCAGGGCTTCAACAAACTCACGTGGTATTGCTGGGTCTTTTTGCATTTGTCCGGTTGGTGAATTTCATATGTGACGGGCCCGACCCTCCGAGCTACCTCGTAGGGTCCTTGCCAGCGAGCCAGTAACTTCGACTCACTCAAGGGCAGGAGGAGCAGGACCTGATCCCTGGGTTCAAAGACATACACCTGCACCTTCTGGGTGTAGGTCCGCCCCTGTCGGTCCTGTGCAGTCTTTAAGTTTCCACATGCCAGAGCCCCAGCCTGCGCAAAATACTCTTGCAGCTGGAGGACATACTTCAGGAGTCCCTGGATTGGAGAGGGGGACTGTTCCCAGGTTTCCTGCATTAAGTCCAACAGGCCCCGCAGGCAGCGCCCGTATAATAGTTCAAATGGGGAAAACTTGGTTGATGACTGAGCGATCTCCCAGACGGCTAACAGCAGGGGCAGGAGCAGCTGGTCCCATCAGCGTAGCTCTTCTGGGGGGATCTTCCGCAGCATCTCCTTGAGGGTCCGACTGAACAGTTCCACCAGCCTGTCCATCTGCGGGTGGTACATGGAGGTGCGTAGCTGTTTAACCCCCTGGAGCTCACAGACCTGCTGTAGCAACCGAGAGGTAAAATTGGTGCCTTGATCTGTTAGGATCTCCTGGGGCAAACCCACTCGAGCAAAGACCTTCACCAGTTTCCCCACGATGGTCCGAGCAGTGCTACTCCGCAATGGAATGGCCTCGGGGAAATGGGTGGCATAGTCCACGATGACCAGGACATACTGGAAGCCGGAAGCACTTTTTGGGAGCAAGCCTACCAGGTCTATGGCCACCCGTTCAAACTGCATCTCTATTATAGGCATGGGGACCAGGGGCGCCTTGGGCACTCGTGGCAGGGCGGCTAACTGGCACTCCAGGCAGGAGTTACAATAGTTCTTCACTTCCTGGTAAATACCGGACCAAAAAACCCACGTCAAGATCCAAGCAAGGGTCTTCTCATGGCCCAGATGCCCGGCCGCCGGGATGTCGTGGGCCAGCTTCATCACGGCCCGCTGGTGGCACCGTGGCACCAGCACCTGTGTTTAGGTTTCCTGCATGCGGGCGTCACGGTCAATCCAGTAGAGACGGTCCCGGCACAGTTCGAAGTGGGGCTACTGGGTTGCGCGCTGGGGGTCGATGATGGTCCCATTGACTGCCGCGAGTTGTTCATAGGCCCAGCTAAGGGTAGGATCAGCCCTCTGGTCCCGACAAAAATCAGTATGAAGGAGGGATTCGACCGCGGGCTCCAGTCGAAGATTATCGGTTTCCTCGTTCTCCGCTTCGGTCCCCGGGGTCCCATCCACTTTGTCCAGCAGGGCCTCCTGGCGCTCTCCCTCCAGCACCGGTGTCGACCGGAGGACCTCCTCGAAGGCGGGCCAGTCCCGCCCCAGGATTACCAGGTATGCTAGTTGAGGGGCTAAGCCGACCACGAGTCGTCGGGTTACGCCAGCTACCGTCATTGGGACACAAGCACTAGGGTAGGGCCAGACATCCCCATGGATGCATTGCAGGTGTATCGTTCCCAGTTGGGGGTCTGCCGGGGGTTCCAAGGCCTGGCGGATTGACATCTGGCCGCAGCCAGAGTCAATCAAAGCCTGGGTGGCCTGGTCCCTGATGACTACCAGGACTGTGATCTTGGGGACCTGTGGTAGCCGAGCCCAGGTGTCCCCTGCACAGACCTGACCGAAGCTGCAGTCCATTTCTGTGCAGTCCCGCTGCAGGTGTCCAATCTGCCCACAACGGAAACAGGGTCCGAGTTCAGGGCAGCCGCCGCTGGAGGGGGCTGCCCTGGGACTTCTGAGGGGACTCCGATAGGCCCTTGTGGGCCCCGGCCCAGAGGGTGCCGTTCCGAACCGAGGGTCCAGATCTAAGTGCCGGGACCAAGGCCCCGGGCAGGCGTCCTGCCCGCAGCCGGTGTTTCGCGGCCCGGTCGGTGCATCTCCCTTTCTGTCAGAGTTAGGGCATTCGGGTCCAGGATTTGGAGGCCGGAAGGTGGGCCCCACGGACGTTTCGGCCGCGAGAAAGTCCTCCATTAGTGAGACGGCCGTGGCTAATGTTGCCGGCTGGTGGTGGAGCACCCAGGCCCGTCCTCGGGCCGGTAGGGTGTGCACAAACTGTTCCAGGATGACTTGTTCAGTGACCTCCTCTGCCATCCTCGTTTCTGGCTGTAGCCATCGCCGACACGCCTCCTTCAGGGCTTGGGCCACCACCTGAGGTCGGGCCCCTGAGGGATACGTCTGGCTCCGGAATCGCTGCCGAAAAGTCTCGGGGCTGTGTAAGTGAGTGTGGCCTGAGCTTGACCCTCTCTGGTGAGGAAGGGAGCCACTCCAGCCCACTCCACTCCAGCTGGTCCGGGAAACTAGCCCGGCAGTTCTGGCGGTGCTTGTCCGTCCAGCGGGCAAGGGGCTCAGGCCCTCTGACAGGGCTGCCATACCAGCCACGCGGCGCTGGGCCCTACGCCAAGGCGGACAGCAAACACAGAGCCAGTAAGCTCAGGCCCGGGTCAAGACTGAGCAGTACTAGCAATAGATTCAGGTCCAGCCCTAGGTCAGGGCGGGCAACAAATGCTGAGTCAGTAGGCTCAGGCCCATGGTCAGGGCTGACCAACAATAACAGTTTTAAAGGCCCAGCCTTTGGTCAGGGCGGGGCAGCAAATGCTGAGTAAGTAGGCTCAGGCTTTGGCCTCCTCTGGCCAGGGAGAGGGGAGAGTCTGCAACCCAAGAGTTGAGTGGCAGGGGGGACGCAGGCTCTCCCACTCCACTGCATCCCAGCCCGGGGCCCTAACAGCAGCTATCACTCCGCTGGTCAGTCAGTGGGGATCCTGACCGCAACACACTGACATAGGCTCCAGCAACTCCGCAGCCTGACTGGGGTCGGCTGCCCCTGGGCTGCTTCTGTACTCCCCCTCAGGATCTACCTGGGTCCTAACATCGGCCTCTGAAGGGTCCACAAGCATAGGCTCATCGTGACCGGATCTGGGTGGTAGGTCCAGGAATTCCTCGGGATAGTCAGGCCAGGGTAGCTCCGGCGGCTCCTCCGGGTAGCAACAAGCGCGGGGAAGCCCCGTTGGCTCCTCCGGGTAGCAGGGGCGGGGTAGCGCCGGTGGCTTCTCTGGGTAACAGGCGCAGGGAAGCTCCGGCAGCTCCTCCAGGTAGCAAGCGCGGGGGAGCCAGTCTGGGTGGCTCCCCTGGGTCGCTGGAGTCTCCCAGTCTCGAGCTCCCTGAGATACGTCTGATCTCTCCGGCTGTTGGGGCCTGACTGAGCTTTGAGGGCCAGCTTTTATAGTTCCGGGTCACCGCCTGACCCTTTGAGGGCTGGGCTCAGAGCTCCGTAGCTCTGCTCACTCTGGCCTCTGGCGGGGCTCAACCCTCTCCAGGGAGGAGGGGAGCCATGCCGGCCCACTACAGGCTGATATCCAGGGCATCCAAGATCGCAGCCTTTACACTGCCATAATCCCTGGCTTCTTCCATCGCCAGCCCCCAGTATGCCATCTGGGCAGTCCCGGTCAGGTATGGGGCCAGAAGGGTGGCCCATTGGTCCTGGGGCCACCCAGCGACGAGGGCCACCCGTTCGAACATTACCAGGAATGCCTCAGGGTCATCGTTGGGGCCCATCTTTGTTAGTCGCACTGGGGCGGCAGAGCGTGGTGCCCCAGCGCCATCCCCTTCCGACGGTTCTACGGGGTACGGTAATGAAGTCACTAGCTGCTGCAGCTGGATTCCGAGCTGCTGAATAAGCTGCTGCTGCTGCTGCTGCTGGAGTTGGGCGGCATCCTGCTGTTGCTGCTGTTGGAGCTGGCCAGCTGCCTGTTGCTGCTGCTGCTGCTGTAGCTGGGTGGTCTGCTGCCAATCCTGATTCTCCACCAGCAGCTGAAACAAGCGCTCCATCTCCATGGTTCTTTAGGGTAGATCTTCCCCTTCGGTCCCTTCTTACAGGGGTTAAGGGTCCAGACTCCCCACTTCTGGTACCACGTGTACATGAGTGCAGCCGGGGCTTGACCCTCTCCAGGGGGAGGAGGGGAGCCACACCAGCTCACTACACACTGGTGGGTCCCGGAAATAGCCCGGCAGTCCTCACGGCAATCGCCTGCCCCGTGGAAGCAAGGGGCTCAGGTCCTTCGGCAGGGCTGAGCAACAATAACAGTTAGGCCCTGGTCCTAGGTCAGGGCAGGGCAGCAAACACTGAGTCAGGAAGCTCAGACCCTGGGGCAGGGCTGAGCAACAATAACCTGCTTTGGCCTCCTCAGGCCAGAGAGAGGGGGAGTCTGCCACCCCAGGATGGGTGGCAGGGGGAACGCAGGCCCTCCCACTCCACTGCATCCCAGCCCGGGGCCCTAGCAGTGGCTAACAATCCGCTGCTCAGTCAGTGGGGATCCTGGCTGCAACACACTGACATAGGCTCCGGTAAGGCTGCAGCCAGACTGGGGTCAGCTGCCCCCAGGCTACTTCCGTACTCCCCCTCAGGGCCTACCTGGGTCCTGACGTCGGCCTCTGAAGGCTCCAGGAGCATGGGCTCGTCGCGGCCAGGGCTGGGTGGTAGGTCTGGCAGCTCCTCCGAGTAGCAGGCGCGGGGGCGCTCCGGTGGCTCCTCCGGGTACCAGGCATGGGGGTGCTCCGGTGGCTTCTCCGGGTAGCAGGCCCAGGGGAGCTCAGGCCAGTCTGGGTGGCTGCCCTGGGTCGCAGGAGGTTCCCAGTCTCAAGCCCTCTGAGGGACGTCTGCTCACTCCATCTCCTGGGGCCTGACTGAGCTCTGAGGGCCGGCCTTTATAGTTCCGGGTAGGCACCTGACCCTTTGAAGGGCGGGTTTAGAGCTCTTTAGCTCCGCCCACTCTGGCCTCCGAGTGGGCTCTTCCTCGTCTTTGCTGGAGGGGAGCCACACTGCCTCTCTACATTGTCTAAACCTCATGTCCTCTTATTGTGTTCAGTGCCTAGATGTTGCAGTGATTGGGACTCTGTAAATACTTTAGATAGACAGGAGTGGGAAGGTCCAAATTACTGATGGGCAATAAAGACATATAAGCCAGAAAAGACAAATCATCCACCTGGCAGAAGACAGACAACACCACTTAATACAAATGTGGCAAACCACTCCTTTGTGAAGGAGATTGTTGTCCCGCAAAAAGGGAAACCTGACACATTCATGGGCAGAAATCTCTGCATCAGTGTGTTAAAGCAAGAAGGCAAGTGACATATATGTAGTCACCAGAGATCCTAGAAATCCATTTGCCATGGAAAAAAGTGGAATTTGTGTTTTTACAGAGAATATTTAGTTCTTACTATTTCTGAAAAAATAAAAACATATACACTGGAACCCCAATTATCTGAGCTAATTGGGACTGGGGCCAAACCAAATAGTCAAAAATGTGGATAATCAGTAGAATGGGGGGTGGGGTTCAGGCTCTCAGCTTAAAAAATTGAAAATAAATAAAACATTGTGGTCAACTGATACTGATACATATTGTGGCAAGGGAAACTAAAGTTCAGCCTTTTATTTTAAATTCAGATTTTTATGGTTTTTTAATCGAAGAATTTTTGGGAGGTTTTATCATGGAAAACTAGGATCCCTGGTAATCACAGTCAAACTCCAAGGCTTCAGACAAGACACAACCCAACAGAAGACACAATTTCAAAAAGTTTCATTGAATAGAAACTGACTCAGATTCTTAAGATACATCAGATTAAGATGAGGAAATTTATGGGCTCATTTAATACAAAAATGTCAAATGGCAGGCTGCTTGGATAATCACTCCCAGCACCTGTGGCCTAATTAAAAAGTGTAGGAAACACAGTGGTTGACTGAAGCACTAGTACAGTATTACCAATCTCGTAGCAGAGTATGACACATAGCTTGAGAGAAATAAGGGAGTACATGAGGCTCGCCTACGTATGAATGCTACAATTTGTGATAGACCCAAACCAGTGGGGTACAGGAGTCTGGTAGAAAGCAAATCTACTGGTCACTGGGTGAGCAGTTTTCTGTTCCTTGAGTGACCAGAGCAGGGGCTGCACTAGAGTAATCAGGAACTTGCTAGAACCAATTAAGGCAGACAGGCTGATTAGATCACCTGCAGCCAAACAAGGCAGGCTAATCAGAACACCTGGGTTTAAAATGAGCTCACTCCAGTCAGGTGGAGAGGAGCTAGAGGAGAGGAAGTGTGTGTGAGGAGCTGGGAGCAAGAGGCACAAGGAGCTGAGAGTGAGAGGCTGTGCTGCTGGAGGAACTATGGAGTACAAAGCGTTATCAGACACCAGAGGAAGGCCTGGTGGTGAGTATAAAGAAAGTGTTGTGGAGGAGCCAAGGGAAGTAGCCAGGGATTGTAGCTATGTCATGCGCTGTTATCAAAGAGCACTATAGACAGCTGCAATCCACAGGGCCCCTGGCTTGGAACCCAGAAGTAAGGCGGGCCCGGATCCCCAAACCTCCCAACTCCTGTTCAGACACATGGAGGAGTTATCCAAACTGTGGGCAGATCACTGGCGTGAGCAAATCTGCCAATAAGCGCAGACCCACCAAGGTAGAGGAGGAACTTTGTCACAATATACTGCAGTGTCGGAACACTGAAGACATTTCTTTCAATGTGGGAAAAAGTAGCAAAGAAGAATTCCAAAACTAGATGAAGGCAAGGACATACCGAAGAAAGCCAAGGGATCTGCCCAGCAATATCTCCACTGTTGCAGTCACAAGCATCAAGAAACAGCATGCACACATATTTTATTTCTAGATGTTCTATTAAATAAAGCAGCATATTCCATTTAAATGTGGATGTTAGGAAGGAATCTTAATGGAGCCTTCATACCCTTAAAACTAGAGACTTTAACACCTGCACCTTAAGTAAGGACCCCAACTCTGCTGTTACTTTAACACTCAGCATGCATATACCATCTGCGTTTGGGGGGGGAAAAAATTGGCCCCCCCCCCTTTAAGGCCAGATGGTTACAAAGGTAGTACCAGGATACTGAACCCTATACAATGCTTCAGTAGAACAATGCTGTAATGTCATTGGAGAGGTACAAAAGGGACACAGAGGTGATGCGAGGCACAGAGACTATGTGGTTGGAGCTACCTCCTGCAGATCCGAGGAGGAGCTGGAACCCAGTCTTCTTTTGAGGCTGGGGAGGAACCTCTGCCCACGGACTGGACAAGAAGTAAAGAACTTCTGCAGGAGAACCTCTCTGTGGTTTCTTCTCCCTTAGCGTCTGTCATAAACAAATAGTAGAGTTAATAGAACAGAAAGTACTTTATATCTCTTTGACTGTAAAAGGGTTAACAAGTTCAGTAGCCTGCCTGTCACCTGACAGAGGACTAATCAGGGGACAAGGATACTTTTCAAATTCTTGAGGGAGGAAGTTGTGTCTGTGCTGTTAGTTTTGGTGGTGTTCACCTCTGGCCTCAGAGACCCAGACGTGCAACCAGGTTTCTCTCCTAACTCTCCAATACCGGCTCTATAAGTTCAGAATAGTGAGTACTAGTAATAAGGCGAGTTAGGCTTATGTTTGTTTTCTAAATTTGCAAATGTGTATTCGGCTGAGAGGAGGTCAAATGTGTTTTTTGGCTGGAAGAAAGTTCAATTTGTACTTGTTATCCTTAGGCTGGGAGGGTAATCCCAGTGTCTATAGCTTGAAAGACCCCTGTAAATATTCACTTAAATTTCAAGGAATTTTTACTCGTTTTTCTCTCTTTAATTAAAGCTTTTCTTGTGTAAGAACCTATGGTTTTTTATTCTGGTGGAGACCCGGGGACGGGTCTGGATTCACCAGGGAATTGGTGGGGAAAGAGAAGGGGGAGAGAAAGGCTAAATTTCTCTCGGTGTTAGGATGACTGTCTCTCTCAGGGAGAGTCTGGAGGGAGAGAAAGAAGGAGAGGGAAGGTGCATTTTTCCTTTCTGTTTAAGATTCAAAGAGTTTGAATCACAGTGATCTCCAGGGTAAATCCCAGGAAGGGGGAAGCCCTGGGAGAGCAATGGTGATCGGAACAGGGTTTAACTTTCCTTGTGTTAAGGATCCAGTCTGGTCTGGGGGTCCCTGGGGCAAGTTTTGGGGGGACCAGAGTGTACCAGGCACTGGAATTCCTGGTTGGTGGCAGCGCTACAAGTACTAAGCTGGTAATTGAGCTTAGAAGAATTCATGCTGGTACCCCATCTTTTGGATGCTAAGGTTCAGAGTGGGGAATTATACCATGACAGCCTCCTGCCAGTAGAAAACTCCTGAGAGGGGACAATCATCCCTTCTGTTTGGAAATCCGAAAGCAAAACAGCTGACCAAAATTGAACAATGCGACCTATATCTCCATGCATATCATTGCAGTTCAGAGATCTGGAAAGACCATCCCCACGGACTACGCCTCCAGATACCCAATAAACACTAGCACAAGTCCATTGCTGACAGAATATGTCCGTCAATATCATAGATAAAATTCCAGAAAAACTTTAACCATAAAGGAATCTAGAAACACGTTGTTAACCAAGCTGTACTGACTGCTGTGAGATAATGCATAAGACATAATGACTGGTGGAACTGAGGAACATTTTACTTCAAAAGAAAATGAAGATGATTAATTCTGTTCTGTGGTTTTGAAGACAAATATTAATGAGGATTTCATCCTTTTAAAAAGAAGAGAGTGATCCCTGCAGGTCCCAAGAAAATGGTCATGGATTGAAGTAGCATAGGCCATTCACTTGGTACTGTTAAAACAAAACCATTACTGACCAAAAAAAAAGTCCCTTGCAAAAATCAAGCAGTATGTAGACAGTTGCATTAAAATATGACAAGAATATTGTTTCCTTATCCTCCACCCATCTATCTGTCTATATCCACCTGTTGTATCTTGTCTTATACATAGATTGTAAGCTCCTTGGGGCATCTTTTTGCTTTCAGTTTCTATAGCAGCTAGCACATGTGAGTCATGGCCCAGGAATGGAACTCCTAGGCATTACGGGAATATAAATAATAAACTATAATTAATAAACCTATATTACAAGCTAACAAGTTTGAATTGGCAAATATCAGAAATGCCAAAACACATTTAAGAAGCTCTTACATATGCATTAGTCATTACTAATGAGTGCTCAGGATACATTTTGTGTCAACAGCAGACATCTTTGCATTGCCTCTACTGAACAAAGTTTTTGCAAACTTTGGCATTCCCATTGACATTGAAACAGAAGATGAGACTCCATTTTATGTTCAGGACTTAGACTGGCTGCAATATTTCTGTTGCGATTATTCCAATAGTTGCAATAATCTGGTGTTGTTCACCACCCCATAACCACTTTGACCATAGGATAACATAACAGTTGAAAGATCTGTGTATCATCAGAGTAAACAGATAAAAATCATCAAAGGGTGCAAGTTACCTGTCAGACAAGTACTGCCCCTGTTCTGGTGACATCCCTCTTAACCACGTATAAACATGATATGTTCATGATATGTTCAAAGGGACACTATTTAGGGCCCAAAAGCAAGCTATTCCACTGGGTAGGAAAGATAGAAAATGTGGCAAAAGACCAGCTTGGCTTAACCACGAGATTTTGCATAACCTACAAAATAAAAAGGAGTCATATAAAAAATGGAAACTAGGTCAGATTACAAAGGATGAATATAGGCAAATAACACAGGAATGCAGGGGCAAGATTAGAAAGGCAAAGGCACAAAATGAGCTCAAACTAGCTATGGGAATAAAGAGAAACAAGAAGACTTTTTATCAATACATTAGAAGCAAGAGGAAGACCAAGGACAGGGTAGGCCCACTGCTCAGTGAGGAGGGAGAAACAGTAACAGGAAACTTGGAAATGGCAGAGATGCTTAATGACTTCTTTGTTTCGGTCTTCACTGAGAAGTCTGAAGGAATGTCTAACATAGTGAATGCTTATGGGAAGGGGGTAGGTTTAGAAGATGAAATAAAAAAAGAGCAAGTTAAAAATCACTTAGAAAAGTTAGATGCCTGCAAGTCACCAGGGCCTGATGAAATGCATCCTAGAATACTCAAGGAGTTAATAGAGGAGGTATCTGAGCCTCTAGCTATTATCTTTGGAAAGTCATGGGAGACGGGAGAGATTCCAGAAGACTGGAAAAGGGCAAATATAGTGCCCATCTATAAAAAGGGAAATAAAAACAACCCAGGAAACTACAGACCAGTTAGTTTAACTTCTGTGCCAGGGAAGATAATGGAGCAAGTAATTAAAGAAATCATCTGCAAACACTTGGAAGGTGGTAAGGTGATAGGGAATAGCCAGCATGGATTTGTAAAGAACAAATCATGTCAAACCAATCTGATAGCTTTCTTTGATAAGATAACAAGTCTTGTGGATAAGGGAGAAGCGGTGAATGTGGTATACTTAGACTTTAGTAAGGCATTTGATATGATCTTGCATGATAGTCTTATCAATAAACTAGGCAAATACAACTTAGATGGGGCTACTACAGGGGTGAAAGTAATTTACAGGACTTACCGGGACTGCTGGAGTCCTGAGGGGGGCGTGGCCTCATCGGGAAGAGGTGTGGCCTTTCAAGATTTAAAGGCCCTGGGGAACCAACTGTGGCTGGGAGACCCAGGGCCTTTAAATCAGCCAGGGGCTCCCAGCTGCAGAAGTGGCTGGGAGTGCCCCGGGGCTCAGGGGCAAATTAAAGGGCCCGGGGCTCTGGCTGCCAGGGGGAACACCGAGCTTTGCGGGGCTGGGGCAGGGATTTAAAGGGCCCAGCTCTCCTGCCACTGAGAGAAGCCCAGAGCTCTTTAAATCCTGGCCCCAGCCCGGCCGCCCAAGCCATGGCTGAGATTCAAAGGTCTCTGGGGCTGCCCACAGCCATGAGGAGCTTTGAGCCCTTTAAATCCCTGCTCCAGCCCAGCTGCCGGAGCCACAGCCGGGATTTAAAGGGCTTTGAGCTGCCCGCAGCTGCGGGGAGCTCTGAGCCCTTTAAATCCCAGCTGCAGCAGGGATTCAAAGGGCTCTGGGCTGCTGCGGGCAGCCCAGAGCCCTTTCAATCCCCGTCGTGGAAGTCGGTGTGGTCCAGTACAGCGTACTGGCTCTTGCCAGTACGCCGGACTGGTCCGAACCGGACCAGCTTACTTTCACCTCTGACTGTATGTATGTGTATGTGTATGAATGTGTCACAAACAATGCAGCTGCAGCCTGCCGCCAACCAGCAGCGACCCCAGCAACCGGCCTGCAGGTGCCGCTGGGCTGGATCTGCCAAGGAGTAAGTAACCAAGGCAAAAACCACAGCCAGCCAGCCAGGGAGGGAGCCAAGGGGTGGGGAGAGGAAGGGGAAATCAGGGGTGAATAAAGGACAGCTGGAATAGCCTTCATGAAATATACAAGACATGTAAAGAAAGTTTTATCAATTTCAGACTCTGCACTCTGCAGGCAGGACAAAACAAAAAGAGATCTGAGATTGCACCCGCTGTCCTAAGGACATTTCAGGTGTTTAAATCAATAGAGAAAGAGGGTGGATTGGAATGAAAACTACTATTTCTTTCAAAGGAGGCTCAATAATTTCACTGAATATTCAGTTTTCCCCTCCAATCC